>NW_020664393.1:51968668-52014468 GCF_002925995.2 Terrapene triunguis
AGGGACAATGTTCACTTAGCCAAACAATTCAGTGTAACAGAATTATGAAATGCCCTTCGATTTGCATAAAAATGCCAGAGACTCATGGAGAACAGAAGTACAGGGACTTTTTAAATATTATGAAATATTTATTAACAATGAACAGAACAGCTGACAGCTTTAATGGGGTTATAGATACCCTCAACCGTATTGGATACTTCACTATAATAGAAGATTTATTTACTGTAAAGAACACACCTGTGACGCTGTGGCCAGGCTGGGCTTCCCCTTGCTGCTGGAGGAGGAGGCTGGGGCTGCTGCCACCACTGATAAACGTCTGCTTTGCTGTTGATGAGGGAAGTGGCCTGGAGCCCTCCCCCTGCCGAATCCGGCCTTCCCCCCCCCCCACCTACCCCAACCACACACACTGTTCCTGCTGGACAGTCCAGTAGGATCAGCTGTGGGCATAATGCTAGTTGTTACTTTCTCAGGGGGGCTGGGAAGGAATTTTTTTCCCTCTCCATCAGATTGGCCAAAGCAAGGTGGGGTTTTTTAACCTTCCTTACAGCAGCTTGTGGTTATGGGCAGAGGGGGCAGAATGAAAGGGGGTTAGGCTATGATGTTGCAACTCATTATGTAAGGTTGGTGCAGATGTCCAGTGCAGGAATTCCATAGGGAATGGTTACAGTGATCAGCTAAAATGGATTGGGAAAGGATTTAAAGGGATGGGGAGAGCCTGCTATGACTGGTACAGCAGAGACTCAACCCCCCTCCTTTGTAGCCCTCCCTTAACCCTCATTTGAGGGAGTGGGGTAGTAAGGTCCCAGAAGTAGGTTGGCTGGGGACCAGGATGGGCCAAGGGGAGGGCTGCCAGCAGCCTGTTTTCCCCCACGCCCATCCTAGGACTACTGCAGCAGTGACTGTTGAGTCGCTTCACAAGTGTGTACGGGTGCCCCTTGGACTTCACCCTTCCTTCACTCAGTTTGCATTGGGCTGTTGGGCCTCTGTCTCCTACCCCTGCTTTGCCCCCCTTCCCCCCGCTGTTTGCTGCTCCCCCTCCCCCGCATCTCACCTGGTCTCCTCAGCCTTGCAGTTTTCTGCACTCCTTGTCTCGTGTGGTGAAAGTTTGTTCCCTGCCTCCCCTGCCTTAGCTGATTGTTACCTGCATCCCCTTTGCCCCCCCGCTCTTCATTTGCCTGCCTCCCCTGCCCCCCCAGGCTCTCCCTCACTATTTGTTTTCCTGACTGCCCTTCCCCACCTGGAGTGGGGGACCCCCTAGCTGTTTGGTACCTACCACCCAGGCCCCACCCTTTGCTGTTTGTTCCCTGCCCCATCCCACCAGCGTGCCCTGTGCACTCCCTGCCATTGCGATTCCCCCCACCATTTTTGTTTGATCATCCCATTCACAGGCCCCCCCCACACACATACATCTACAGCTGCCCCTCACTCCCACTGCAGCCAGAGGAGCTGGCTTCCCCCAACTGCTGGTGTGAGCCCCACCTTCTTTTATTTGTTTCATTAATTCCCCACCACCACCACCCACAGGGTTTTGTTTGCACCCTCCACCCTCAGCAGCAAATCCAGCAGGGAGGAGCAGACAGCCTCTGTTCTCTCTATCCCCACCCCTTCATCATTTCTATCCCCGCTCCAGCGGCTGGTCACATCACCTGCCTTTGATGGTGGACTCCGACCTGGCCACACATGAGGCTTCTACTCTGGCAACTTCATCCACGGAGGGAGGCAGGGGGAGACTGAGAGAGGGGAATCCTGGCCACCTTCATTGCCCCAGCCTGGCTTTCTCCCCATCCACCTCCCCATGGCAACCACCACCACCATTGCTGCCTGTACCCTCAGCCACCCTTCGGGGCGGCAGCAGGAGGCAGAGGCGGGGCTCTGCTTCCAAAACTCCTACCCACCAAGGGAACTCCCTCAGTTGGCAGAAAGGGCCAGTGTAGGAAAAACAGTAAGAGCCCTGCCCAGAAAACGCCTTCCATGTCGGCGGCTGTGGCCCTCCATCAACTGTGGCACCTCCCCATCCCCCTCCCCACCCTTTCCACCACCTCTGGGAGCACTCACTCGTCAGCCCCACGGTCTATGCCCAGGTGGCTGTGGCCCTGTCCGCTGTCCCATCGCCATCTGCTGTGGCCCCTCCATCCACTACTGCTGTCGCTGCCTCGTCTTTTCACATCAATGGCAGCCAGAATCTCTTCCCCACCGTGACCAGTAGCCATGGCATCCATCGCCTCCTGGAGGCTGACACGCGCCACATTGAAACCTATGCATGGGCGTTGACAAGCTATAGTGGCGGTGTCCAAGATGAATCGGAATGCCGTTTTCTTCCTGGCACATGCACATGCCCCTGCCTGAAGGCAGCGGGAATGCTGATGGAGCTCAGCTGGAGGACGACCGGGCTTCTGTGGGCTTAGTTGATGCTACGGAGCTCTTGTCCCCCGCCATCCTGAGGTCACCTGCTGTGATTCTGCACTTCGACCTACCAAGTTTATATAATCTTAGGAGTTGAAGTGTTCGAAGGCAAAGGAGCTCCAGTGGATTCTCCTGCCTCCCTGTAGCTAAATCCTAATACTGTTCTCACTTCCAAAGATTCTCCTTTAGTTACAGTGATACGGGCCCGTGGGTTTGGAGCAGAAAGTTTTTATTTCTATCCTCACTTAATTTTAGAGCTAGTTCATGCTGTGAAAATGGCGCATGCTCCTAAATGTGTTGTTCTTGACAGCAGAGAGATGGGTACCATACTGTGCTGTACCACCAGGGTGTATATATCCATCTGTGGAGGCAACACAGCAAGGAGGCACTTCAGTTTTGTTTCCAGTATTGTATTCTGTATCATGAGACTGAGATTTCCACAGAAATTGCTGTGGACATGACTGCTGGGAGGGAATAGATGGCAAAGGTAAAGACACTGGTTAGTAGCATTAGCCTGCTGGTTACATTAGCCTACGATATCTCAGTGAGAGCTCCCCAAGATAGGGTGACTAGATAGCAAATATGAAAAATCAGGACATTTTTATTTGGTGGGAGGGGAGCCAGAGATAGTTGCCTGTATAAGACAAAGCCCCTAATATCTGGACGGTCCCCCATACAAGTACTTAAGTGCAATCTCTTTATTGTGAAAGTGCAACACACAAATGTAGAATTATTATTATTTTTACATAACTATACTCAAAAATAAAACAATGTAAAATTTTAGCACCTACAAGTCAAAGCATGAAGGGGCATACAAATGTTTAGCATATCTGGCACATAAATACCTTGCAACGCCAGCTACAACAGTGCCATGTGAACGCCTGTTCTCACTTTCAGGTGAAATTGTAAATAAGAAGCGGGCAGCAGCATCTCCCAGAAATGTAAACAAACTTGTTTGTTTTAGCAAGTGGCTGAACAAGAAGTAGGACTGAGTGGACTTGTATGAGGTGAATTGAAAAATACTATTTATCTTTTTTACAGGGCAAATATTTGTAATAAAAATAACAACATAAAGTGAGCGCTGTACACTTTGTATTCTGTGTTGTAATTGAAATCAATGTATTTGAAAATGTAGAAAAACATCCAAAAATATTTATAATAAATTTAAATTGGTATTTATTAACAGTGCAATTAAAATTGTGATTAATCACCACTATTTTTTTAAATCTAGTTAATTTGTTTTGCGTCAATCGCATGCATTAACTGCAATTAATTGACAATCCTAGTTTTAAGTAACTTTTTTTAAATCTGCAAGTACTTTTTCAAAGTATTTTTTGGGAACACACATATGCCTCCCAGTTGTCCCAGATACTGGCTGGCCCCCAAAACCTATTCTCCCGGCTTGTCCAGGCCCTGAGTTCCGACTGCCAGGGCTTTTTTCTGTTGGCCCTGCTGTTGCAGGCTCTGCCCCCTTCACTTCTGATTGGTCACTGCAACCAGCAGTGGGGAGATTCACTTCCCAGTCCAGCAGCAGCAGGGAGACTGTCAGAAAGGAACCACCTTCGGGATGATATGGTTGCTGTTACTGAAATATCCATTTTATGGAATGATGCTATCTGTACATAATATCAATACATATATAAAATGGAAAGGAAATTTATAAACATATTTACAATTGAGAGATTTTTTTCATTGTTATTCCAAGTTTACTTGTGCATATGAATAAAATTTCATTGTCGCTTTTTCTTTCTCTTCCACTATGTGCTTATATAATTTAGTTAGTTGTCCACATATTGACTAGACAATTGCAGGGACTACGGAAGTTGAAAGAACTTACACTTAGACCTATACTTTAACTTGTAAATACATACATACTATTTCCACAGCATACTTAGTCTTAAGTCTGTAATGGTGTACTTGGCACTTATACTTACCTCTTTTTTTATCAGTGCTTACATCACCATCCAGACCACTCCCACACTTGCAGGGCTTGAAATTTCAGTCTCTCTTCCTATTCCTTTTGGTCATCCATCCTATTCTCAGGATGCTGACTTACATGGCTGCTCCCCTCATTTCTTGCCTCTTCCTAGGGCCCACCATAGGAGGTAATGCTCTCCTGCCGCTTTTCTGAATCCCTCTATCCCTGGTTCTTGCCAGTCCTTTCCTCTTGGTCCAGAGTCTTCTCTGTTTGACTGCCCTGTGCTCCTTGCTTTAATTTCCCATCAGCCTACCACCCGCTTTCCAGGTGTGCCAGGTGACGTTAATGGCATTAACTAGAGTACAAAAGCTCTAGTTAACCTCTTCATGGCCTGTGTGTGGTTTACATACCCCATCATACTAGCTAGGATGATAAGTGACATACAAAAGGTTGGGGCCATTTCTATATACATTTGTGATTTTGAAGATTCTAAATAGTACATCTTTTCTTCAAAACCACTACTTCATTTTCAAAAACATTTAAGGGATTAAAAATAACTGCATGTCTTTATAAATCCAGACTCTGCAATACTGTATAATGAAAATGTCACTACAAAAGGGAACTTAGGATCTTGGCAACTGGAAGAATCTTTTTAATAAGGTGGGCAGAATCAACCTAATCCAATGACTACATTATAAAGACTCACAGGGTACGTCTACATGGAGATAAAAAACCCACAGCTGGCCCAGCTGACTTGGACTCGTGAGGCTCAAAAATTGTATAGACCTTCGAGCTCGGGCTGGAGCCAGAGGTCTGGGAATCTGTGAGGATGGAGAGGCCCAGACTTGGGCTCCAGTCTGAGCATCTACACAGCAATTTTTAACCCTACAACCTGAACTCCACAAGCCTGGGTCAGCTGACCCGGACCAGCCACAGCTGTGCCGCACGGCTTTTATCCCCATATAGATGTACCCATATATGCCCCAGGCCTCCATTTCCACTATCTTGTAGAGTCATTTGCACATGTGCAAACCGGGTTTAAAATGTTACTAATTTGGAATGGTATCAGTTCACATCCACTGTGCACAGCTGTAAACAACTGCACACAGGGCCCAGCAGTGAAGAATTTGCATGCCTTGATCTACACTCCAATTACAACCTCATCAGGAGACTGAGCAGGCACAACATTCTGTGCTGTAGGCAAACTTTCCTTTTAAAGCAAACATTTAGACAAAAAACATTGTCATTTTTGACATTGTTGAGGAGGCTTATTTCAATAATACTCCTGCAATTACACAGTGTCTGAAGATCTCAAAACACTGGACTAAGGTGGGTAACTCTCTTATCTCCATTTTACAAATGGCAAAATTAAGGCAGAGTTAATGATTTGTCCAATGTCAAAAAGCAAGTCAGTGAGAGAGCTAGGACCGGAACCCAGTTAACAGAGTCACAGAAACACTATTGTCCAATGGGTTCTTAGTGTCAGGACATGAAAATAGCTAACAGACATTTAAAGATAGAAAATCATTTTATTAAAATGCTACAAAAGTAAATCACTGCAATTCATTATAACAAAGTCACAGACATTTGTACCAGGGCAGAGCTAGGTAAATTGCATATGAAGGTCCTGATTATGTGAATTCATCTTGTGCAGCTTCTTTGAGAGAATGCAATAGATTTTTAATTAAATACAATCATCTTAAGTAGTTTGATAGCATCATTTCAGACTAAGATGAACATTAAGTATTGTCCATACTCCCCATTCACCCTCCCAAAATTAGAGCTAGAGAAGCACATTTGGACAGAGGAAACAGAACACATCCTACAGTGAGTGGTGTTGAAGTACAAGATTCCCAATGTCCATTCTGCTCAAGCTTGAGGACATTTCCACACATTAGACTTCAGAGAGTATTACTGTGCTGCTTGTGCCAAAAACTGGATGTACTGTCCTCGAGCAGGAAAGTGATCAGCTGGCCGGTTGTATGCTGTCCAGACTGGTTCTCCAACAAACAGCCTCATTGCCTTCACGTAGTTCTGCAGAAGGAAAAGGAAATTGCAGATAGCATAACAGCTCCTTTTGGAGGCATCTGAATTACAGAGTTAACAACTCCTGTTGCGGTTTATGATATTTTCCACTTCTGTAGCATCTTTCAAAGCATCTCAAGATGCTTTAGGAGCTTCACACTACCCTGGGAGTTCCATCACTATTTTGCTTCAGTGATCCTAGCAACCTGGCAATTGTAGTAGTAGCTGTACTTAGCACTGTTATACTGTTTTACAAACTTCAGAGGATCCTCAATACCCCTGTAAGGCAGATAAAGTATTAACCCATTTCACAGATGGAGAAAGTCCATGACCTTGAGCAAGTCTCTCAGGCTTTGCCTATACTGGGACACAGGCGTTGGTGTAGCTGCACCAGCACAGACCCCTAAATGTAGACATGCAATGCTGGGGTTTGCACCAAGTGAGCATATCCTTGTCCACAGTTGGGAGTCAGCACCAGTGCAGCTACACTGATTGCTGATTCAAGGCTATTCCCACAGACAGATAAGGCCATAGGGCTATATTAAACATATAACCCCTCTCAGCAGGTCAAAGAGCAAGTCAATGGCAGAGCCAAGAATTCATCTAGGATTTCTGACTGCCAGCTGTGGCTCTAGCCACTAGACTACACTCCCTCTCTACAGGCAAGTTAAGTACTCATGAAAGATGCCAAGACAAGTATGCTCAGTTTATCTACAGAAGAGGTACAGAGCAGAGGCAATTCAAGCTTCCCTATGTGGCTCTGCCTTCAGCCTGGCTGAATCAGTCTCCATGCCTCAGTCAACTGTGGTGGATAACTGTAGACTCCCTGGACTCAGGCCATACGCTGATTTCACACAAGTTACAGAACGTGTCTAAGATGGCAGTGACTTGAAGTCACTACTGATAAGCTGCATAGGAACTGGCAACTAAGAGGTGAAAGCTCAGATTCTATAAATCCTTTTGTATCCCTCACGTTCCGGGTTTAATGAACTACAGATCTGAAATAGCATATTTAGTCACCACTATGCAATATGCCTTTGTACACTTGTCTGTCAATGCATATATCTAGGAGTGTAATAGATAAAGCCATATACAAACATTTTCATCCAGTGTAAATCGGTGATATATGCCAGCAGGAAGAGTGATCATGTCTCCCTTTTCCATGAAAATCCGGATCCACTTGTCATCTTTGTCTCGAACATCAAAGTAGCCACTTCCTTCAAGTATGTAGCGAATTTCATCATCCAAATGCAAATGTTCTTCATAAAATATTTTTATCTAGGGTAGGAAGGAGAGGATATTACATTTCTTTTAAAGTTTGTTGAACAAAGAAATAAATCTGAATACAACGGCATATGGAGATTGTCTCCCAATGTTTGGGAGACACTTTACAAAGAGTCCAGAAAGATATAAAACTCTGACCAATGCACTACTAGACTATGTTAACGGCACATGAAGTCAGATCCATGCTTGGTAGGATAATATTCATCTATAGTTGTACAATTATCTGGGATGCACAAATATGATAGAGCTGAAGTCCCCTGTCACTTTACACTGGAATAAGTCAAATACAACATCACTGCCTACTGTAGCTAATCATCTACATGAGAACAATACAAGTAATTGTTGCCAACTAGGTTGACCGCTGCATAGTGATTCATACTGTCAACAAGAGACAGACCCTGGGTCAGAGTTCCAAATTCAAGGCCTCGCTCCCTAACCAGGAGAGACAATGTTCTCTCAGATCTTTGGGAGGTGAAGGATACTTTGTCCTTGGGACAATTTAGGAACAATAATGCCAGGTTCTGAAGGAGTCCCATGAGGACTTGTCAGGAGAGGCAGGGGGAACTACTGCAATGCCATGGGTAGGGAAGGAAGTGATGAAGCCTTGAGGAACAACTCAATTTAAGATGGATATGGAGAAACCTCACCATCAGCACCGAACTCCTGAGTTACCATACCATTCACATTCAGTTGGAATGGCACATCTTTACGTTTAACTGGTGAGGAAGGAGTTTCATTATAAAATGCATAACTGAGAACTTGACATTGTTCCTACTGATCTGTTCTGAAGCAACCAGGACATTAGTTCCCCAAATTAAAACATTTCTCAGCTGGGGAACTGCACAAATCCCTCATACCCCTCAAGTGTTTAGCACATTTCAGACTTTAAAAAAATTAACTGGAGACAAAAGAACTAATTACCAACTAATACATTTCGCAGGCTGATAATCCCCAAAGTGCATGTAGCTGTAGGCGTGTTTCAACTTTGAAAACTGCCAAGTGAGCATGCTCACAAGTTATTTCAAATGTATGGGAGGTCACAAATTTCCATCAAAATGAATTTGGCAGAAGTTCCAATTCCCTCCAATGGTGAGTATGTTAAAATATTCTTAGCACTAAAATCAATCACCTTGACAACCAGGCCAAGAGAGAGAAGAGTGGCCTCCTTTTTCTGAGAACACTGAGAAATTATTTATGACAGTACTGAGGGATTTGTTATTGTTGATTAAAATTACCACCATGTGCTAGGGCAGCAGTGACCAAGCTCAGGGCTTGCTGCTCTGAAGTTCAGAAAGGGGAAAGATTTTGCCAAAGCCCCAAGCTGGCAATGGCCTGACCTTAGTTTGGATGATAATCTAATAGTGTTTGCAGGGCTCCATTTGCAAATGTGCAGTTTCAACATGACAAATGAGAGCCACAAATGGGAACCATTCTAAAAGGCATCATATGTAAGCTACTAAAGGGAAAGCGATTACAGAAAACACAAAACCCTCTCTCGTTTTAAAAATGGAATCCAAGCAGCCATTTGAAAATCTAAAAACTAAATAATGTGATTTTTAAAAATGGGGAAAAATCCATCGTTCAAAGAGCAGGTTCTGAACGTGCACTTCAAAAGCTGGTGCATACTCTAGTGGCAGACTTCAGAACTTACTCCCTTCCCAGATCCAAACCAGGGCTGCTTTACCTTGTCTTGATAATTTGGCAGCTTATCTTTATGTATCGTTATTATATCCATCCAAGAATAGTTTTTCTCTTTCCGAATCCTTGCTAGGTCTGGGTCAGTCTCATAGTTGTCAGCATCCAACTGTGTGATTTTTTGGAGGGAGGGAAGGAGGAATTAAAAACAAACAAACATCAGAGACAGCCAGGATACCCAAACAACTACTTCCAAAACCAAAAAGCGCAGCCAGTTAGTGTATAAATAACATTTCAAGTTACATACTAGTTACTAACAAGTCCAGCAAGGTTATTTATTTGTTATTCTGTAGTCTAAAGGGAAAAAAAGGGATTATAGAAAAGCTAGCCTTTCAGAGTCAGTGTGGGTGTCTCAGTGGGACGTACTGGGAAAGCAAGCTCAATCTGCCATCAGACACTGCTCCCACAGTCTGCTTCTCGTTCCAGAGCCAGAATCCCAGAGTTAGAGTGAATCATGTCTTGTCCTCCCTCACAAAGAAAACAACTGGGAGTCCCTCGTGACTAATCAGCAGGATTGCCATTGTCCCTGCACAGTTGCTGAAGTTTGGAGTTACCAGGAGGAACATTCTCGTTGTTCGTAGTCACTTCACTACCGCTTTCCCACCAGGCAGCCTGCCAATCCTGGCAAGGCACGCTTCCAAAACAAATTAGCCTTGGTAGGAGAAGCAGCAGCAGCAGCATGACAGCAAAATAAATAAATAAATAACATTCAGTTGAAAGTTGGCAACAACAATGGGGGGAGGGAGGGTGTCTTCATTGATTATTTTAAAAACTTCATTAAACTGCTCTGGTTACAGACTTTCTTTGCTCAGTATCCACCTTCCCGGATGTGAGAACATGTTAATAACCCAAATGAAAGAGGCTGTCTGAGGTTAGGGTGACCAGATGTCCCGATTTTATAGGGACAGTCCCGATTTTGGGGTCTTTTTCTTATATAGGCTCCTATTACCCCCACCCTGTCCCGATTTTTCACACTTGCTGTCTGGTCACCCTATCTGAGGTTCCACATTCTCAGCTCTAATGTTTTGTTTTGGGTTTTTTGGTAGGAATTAACAATAGGCTCAGTGACTTGTTACTGATAAGCCTACACTTTATGCAATAAATACCATGCTATAAAAACCTTTATAAGTCTCACCACAGATACATATCATACCCTAAAAGAGTTTCTCATATCAGGCTTAGAAGAGTCTCTTATAAAGGCTACTTGCTCTAGTGAACCCAGCATGTGACTGGGAGACAGGAATTATTGAATTCTATCTTGTGTATCCATAAGGGATACATTTTACAGTACAAGACTGTCTGGCCTGTAGCCTAGGTGCCAGAATTGCTCAATTATGCAGTTCTTCTGTCTGACCCACCCATTATAGAGCACCACCAATGTACATGTGCTTCACTTTAGGAACCCTGTGAATTAGCCTGTGGGAAGGAGAGATCGTGGTTAGCTGCCCAAATACCTAAAGGTAGAACTTTCATAATATATTTGTTTATTTGTCTTTACTAACCTCGCCCATCATCACTAATCTAAAAATCACTTTTCCACAGCAGGGCTGTAATATGCTTTGCACTTACATAAAATCTGTTACCTGCTCCCCACTGTTTCACTGTCTGACAATCTAAAAAACAGACTAAGCACATTTATGCCAATATAACTTCACCCACATTGGGGAGGAGGGTTGCTGTTTTAGCTATACAGTAGAACCTCAGAGTTACGAACACAGAGTTACAGTTTTACGAACTGACCGGTCAACCACACACCTCATTTGGAACCAAAAAAAAGAAATCAGGAAAAAAAAAAAAAAAAAAAAAAAAAAAGTACACAGTGCAGTACTGTGTTTAATGTAAACTACTAAAAAATAAAGGAAAAGTAAAAATAATAATAAAAAAAAGACGTGACAAGGTAAGGAAACTGTTCCTGTGCTTGTTTCTTTTAAATTAAGATGGGTAAAAGCAGCATTTTTCTTCTGCACAGTAAAGTTTCAAAGTTGTATTGAGTCAATGTTCAGTTGTAAACTTTTGAAAGAACAGCCATAATGTTTTGTTCAGAGTTACGAACCTCCATGCCCAAGGTGTTTGTAACTCTGAGGTTCTAATGTACTGGGCTAGGTAAAGCAGAACAATTCTTGAGTTTAGACAAGGCCTCAGTCTTAATCTAAATTAATTTTGAAAAGTGGGCACTTAATAGGCTAAGCCATTTATGCACTTTTTGTCTCGTGTATGTTCAACCTCAAACTAGGATCGAAAGCATACAATACCACCTTTACATTTAAGCAGGCTCGCATGCTTCCAATTCCAGCAGGGATCTTAGGTTTTCACTTCTATTAAAAAAAACAAATCATGATTTTTAAACTACAAGGGCAGGACACCTGACACTCCTTGGGCCCTACCTGCACTGAGATTCGATCCCTTATTAGCACCTCTCTCTCAAGAACCATGTCTGGGCCCATACAGGCCTTTTAGACTACCTGATACATTTGGATTTCCTTTGGCACAACACTGGACCATGAAGATGGGTTTCCATTATCTCCAATATTAACAGGCAAAGCCAGGCCATGTGGATGTGCAAGTCCGTGTTATGGAAGTGAATGGTATTTCAGGAACAAGCAGGAGGAGCATCAGACAAACAGCTGTGGTTGCTAGCGCTGCGGCACAGACTCAGTAAAGGCAGGGGCTAAAGTGCAGAGTTAATTTAAAAGACAAATGGTAAGTGACTCGGGCAGAGGAGAGGGCCCATCAACCGCCCACCCTGGGCTGGGGATCTGGTAACAGCAAAGCAATACCCCGCTTCCCCGATCAAAGGCCAGCGGGGGTCCTCAACCCCCCACTCCACCCTGGCCGCTGCAGCACGGGTTGGGAGCAGGGATCGGGGTGTTCTGAGCCACGCTGGCGCTCGCACGCTGTAGACAAGTCTATGGGCGGAGGCAAAGACCAGAGATGTCTGGGCCCCGGAGCCCGCACTGCGCAAGCAGCTGGAGCGAGATCCTGCGGCGGCCGGGCGGCTGGAGGCTGCGGGCCAGGAGCTCCCGTCCCGGGGACCCTGGCTGAGTGGCCGGACTACAGGCGCCGCTTAGGGTTAGGCCAGGCTCGCTGCCTACTTTCCAGTGGAAGACTCCGAGCCGGCGCAGCTGCTCCAGGCTGACGGGCCGGTGCGGCTCCTGCCGGTGCGGGGCCCTCTGGTCCTCTCCGGACTCGTCCATGTACCACGCTTCCACCATCCTGACCCGCGGCTGCTGGGCGAGCGCTGCTCCGCAGCGCGCCGGCCCGGCTCTCAGCCAGCCAATCGGGCCCTCCCGCCGGCCCAGGGCCGCGGCACGCTCCCCCCGCGCAGCCGGGCTGGCTGCAGCCCGCCCGCGGGCACCGGCGGAGCGCGTGATCCGCAGAGCGCCTGCTGCCAAAGCGCCCGGGTAGCAAAGGGGCCGCGGCTTCCATCCCCCACCCGGGTCGGGGCTCGCGCTCCACAAGCTCTGTGTGACTGTGCAGAAACAGGCTGCATCCTTCATAGGAATAAGGCTTAGCCTCCTAGGTAGAAACGTGTTGCCTTGGAAGAGGAAATCCAGCAGCTGCATTGAAACACTTGGCAGTAACATTGCAATATTCCAGTAACCCCAGAGTTAGTTTACCCATGCCGAGGGTGACCAGCTGGCTGGTATTTGACCAGCCTGGCTGTTGTTTTTTTTTTATAGATTTGCCAATTGCCAGAAAAATCAAGTAATCTGCTGGGCTTTTTTTACCTGAGCCTAAAGATTTGCATTATTGTCACAATACTAATGTTAAAAGTTTCTGTGTCCAGCTAAAGATGCTGCAGTGGTCCCATTTCTGAAGTTTAAGTAAGAAAATGGTGTTATAAATCTTATCTATGAACTATGTGTTATAACTAGATCAGTGCTCCCAAACTAGTGGTGGACAACCTGCAGCCTGTCAGGGTAATCTGTTGGCGGGCTGCAAGACAGTGTTTACATTGACTGCCCACAGGCATGGCTGCCCACAGTTCCCAGTGGCTGCGGTTTGCCGTTCCCAGCCAATGGGAGCTGCAGGTAGTGGCACGGGCTGCAGGGACGTGCTGGCCGACGCTTCCCGCAGCTCCCATTGGCTGGGAAAGGCGAACTGCGGCCACTGGGAGCTGCGGGTGGCCATGCAAATATAAACAAACTGTCTGGTGGCCCGCCAGAGGATTACCCTGACAGGCCGTGTGTGGCCTGCGGCCCGCAGGTTGCCCACCACTGTCCCAGACTGTGGGTTGTGCCCCCCCCAGGGGTGCAGAGGAACGTTCGGGGGCACAGCAGGGCCCCGGGTGAGCCCCCACAGGGGGTGGGGAGGGAATGTCACCCAGCCCCACTCTACCCCAAGCCATGGCCCTGGCTCCCAGCCAGGAGCCTCCAGCCCCAGTTGGCCCCAGCCTTGGCCCCCTTACCCCTGTCCACCCTAGCTCCTGGGGGTGGGTTGTGAACAGGGTAAGGGGGGGCACGACCATGAAAAGTTTGGGGACCACTGCTCTAGATACTATAAGTGGCTGTTGGGAGGTTGAGGAGTTCCCTTGGGGTTTGGATTGCGGAGAGCTTGTCTTGTGGGGGATGGGAGTGTGGGGGGGCTTTTTTTGCATTGCAAAGGTGGTAGCCATGCCCATGCTGCAAGATAACACCATTTAATGCTCTGTTTTGGAGGCTGAACTAGGCTTAGGCTTGGAACAATTAGATTTTTATGGCTAAACATCAGTTTCTTTGTACACACACAGGGGAAAAAACATTTTAGAAGGTAATTATCAAAATTTACAGATAGGCAGAGTAAGGAAAATGCTGCTTCAGAATTTAGAGTTTGATGTAAGGATTTTTACCCAGTGTGTTTTGATATATAATGGTGACGATTTGTGTTTTAACGGTTATAAAGCTTTAACTTTTTGAATCTCGGCATTGACTGTCATTCCCTCCACCCATAATTTCTCACAACTGTGAAAATTTAAATCAATAAAAATCTTTTAAAAAATTCTTAAAAAGACACATGATATCTGTCAGAATTATAAAAAATAAAAATAAAATTCTGCTAAGCATCATTATGCTGCAGCATAGCTGTCTGGCATGGGAAGGAATATCAGCGTTCTAACATGTAGTTTTCTTGCTAGCATGGACAGGACATACTGTTCTATAATAATGTTAAGGGACTGTGTTACAGGCTAGGTCAAGATCTGGCAACTTAAAAAGGGTTAGAATGCAGATTCCTTTAACTGTGGTACAGAACAGTTAACCTTGGAGAGAGGACAGGACTGAATGTTATACAAATATAACCATGTTTAAACACAAATGTGAAACATGCTTGTGGCCCAGCTACATTAAATAACAATTTCTTTTTTGCTTCTGCGGGCAGAAAAGAAAAATATGCTGTGGAGCCCTAATTTAACCCTGAACTATAGCTGTCTAAATAGTAATGACATAGTTTGTTACCTGCGCTGTCACACAAAACATTATAAACATGGATGGGCCACATCCTTATTTCACAAGTTTGCTGAAACCTGGTAATTTAAGGGCTTGGACGGCTGGTCTCCTGGTACCTGTGTACAAGTTTAGCTATGTCTGTTTTTATGTCTCCTTATACTTTGTAGGGGTGCTCACCCACTACAACTTTCACATTTTATAAGTGTCCTTTGACCCAAATAACATTCAAAGTCAGATTTTAAAACTTTTAATAATTCCATTTAACTGTCTAAAGTATGTATTTTTGTACCTTCAAAATAACATTACTTTGGTATTATTTCAAAAGTATTATTATTATTATATTGTACAGAGTGCTAGCAGTGTTCCGTGTTCTGCAAAACGTGGAAGAAAACAAAAACCCTGACACAAAGAAATGTACTGAATTGTGTGTGCAGAGACTCATTTTTCAGTGTTCTTACAGCCCCTAGCACAGTGGTTCCTGGCCCAGGACTGGGGCTCTTAGGTTCTACCACAATACAGATAAATAAATAATATAATAATGTAACCAGTTAAATATAAATATATGGACCAGATAAGATACATAAGTACCAGGATGACCCATCCTGTTGGTTTCCATTTCTTCTGTTTTTTAATATATTTTACACACACAAAAAATGACATTAAAGGAACATTACGCATGCAAACTCAAGCACTCAAAGTTAGGAAATACCACTATTAAGATTGCTCATGCATTAAATTGATTTATTTTCATAACACTTCTGTGAGGTGAGAGGATGGCATCATCCACATTTTACAGACGGAGAACTGAGGCAAGAGATTAAGGGCAAAAGTGTCCACCAGCTTTTAGCATCAAATTTGAAGCACGTATGATCTGATTTTTCAGAGAACTTAGGGCATGTCCACTACAAAATTAAGTCAACCTAATTTATGTTAGTGTACAACTGCCACAGTAACTAAATCGTTTGTACGTGTCTAAACTTTGCACCTTGTGTTGACGGTGTGTGTCCTCACGCTTGCACGATTGAACTGTCAGTGTAAGGCATTGTGGAACGGCTTCTGAAAGCCAGCAACAGTCGATGTAAGCAACAGTGTCTGCGCTGACGCTGCGTTGATCTAACTACATTGACACTGACTCTACGCCTCTCGTGGAGGTGGAGTTATTAAGTTGGTGGAGTGGACGAGTCACGTCAGCAGGAACGAAAATTTTAGTGTAGACACTTACATAGTTAGGGTGACATAAGCTGCCTTGCATCGACCTAACTCTGCAGTGTAGACCAGGGCTTAGTGTGATACTGAGGCCCATTGATGTTCACTACTGTGTCAGCAACTCTTGTCGGGCCTCACATACTCAGTACATGTCATAATGTGTATCTAAAAGTTGTCATGTAAGATATCATATACAAACTGGTAACACACTTGTCCTGAAAATCATTGTGTGGTGTATGTACAATGTTATAAATATGTGCTAGAATTATGTCCTTAAACTGTGTTGGGCAAGCAATGCATAAGCCCAGTCTGCCATAGACAAAGGAATCTGTATTTGCCTGGTCATCAGGCAGAGACGATGAAGGTACACTTACATGCATGGTAAACAAAGCCATCAGGGGAGCAAGTGGGGAAAGATGCACCAGGATCAATGAACTTTAGAAAGATATAAGGAGAGAGAAAAAGCCATTTTGGTATCCTTCACCTGAAGAGATAAAGGAACTGAGCACTTGGAGCTCTGTGAAGGCTCTGGCTCGAGAGTCTGGTCAACGCTGCTGGAAAAGAGACTTGATTAGAAACACTTTGAACAAGAGAGTCTAGTTGGTTAAATCAGATCTTAGTCTTAGAAGCATATCGTTACTTTTGTTTGCTTGTAACTCTGTCTATCTGGGGCGGGGTGTTGGGGTCACCTTGCAAGGAATAACCGAGGCTGGTGGAAGCCAGGGTGAGGTTATTGTGCTATGAGCATGCTGCTGGTGTCAGGGCTTTCAGCCAGGGCTGCACAGTACAGATAAGCCCAGAGCTACAGGACAGTGTAGTGACACAACCTCTTACTGATCTGAGTTGAACCCCAAAGTGTTACACTTAGCATTACATAGAACTTTGTGTCCAAAGCACGGCTGACTTCTGTTTTAGGTTCAGATCAAGCCCCAGGGTCTTAAGTTGGACACCCAGAAAATGAGGAACATAATTAGTGACCACCTCTGAAAAGTTTGGTTTAAGTGACTTGCCCACCATCATATAGGAATTCTGTGGCAGAGGCAGAGAGAGAATACAATTCTCCAGATCAGCATTCAACTGCCTTAACCACAAGGTCAGCCTTTCCATGTCTGCAATCCACTACTTCAGTTGTTACACACCTTCCAAGTTCTGCAACACATGAAGCAGAGGTAATACAGACAATTTTTTCCTTCACTACACAACCCTGATTCATCCCCAGAGTATGGTGACTCCAGTGCATTGAATAAGGCAGAGGTTCTGTGGAAAAAATATTTTATGATCATGTAACTAGAGACTGTATCATAAATAATGCATATTCACATAGGTAGGGCCCTACCAAATTCACGGTCCATTTTGGTCAATTTCATGGTCATAGGAATTTCAAAATTGTAAATTTCATGATTGCAGCTATTTAAATCTGAAATTTCATGGTGTTGTAATTGTAGGGGTCCTGACCCAAAAAGGAGTTGTGGGAGGCAGTGGGTCGCCAGGTTATTGTAGGGGGGTTTGCAGTATTGCTACCCTTACTTCTGCCCTGTTGCTGGTGGTGGCACTGCCTTCAGAGCTGAGCAGGCGGAGAGCGGTGGCTGCTGGCCAGCAGCAGAGCAGAATTAAGGATGGCATGGTATGGTATTACCACCCTTACTTCTGCGCTGCTGCCTGCAGAGTTGGGCCCTTATTCAGCAGCCGCCACTCTCCACCACCCAGCTCTGAAGGCAGCAACACAGAAGTAAGGGTTGCAATACTATGATCCCCCCTAAAATAACCTTGTGACCCCCCCCCCCGATATTTTCTTTTGGGTCAGGACCCCTAATTTGAGAAATGCTGGTCTCCCCTGTGAAATGTGTATAGTATATGGTAAAAGTACACAAAAGACCAGATTTCACAGGCGGAGACCAGATTTCATGGTCCATGACGTGTTTTTCATGGCCGTGAATTTGGTAGGGCCCTACACAAAGGGAGCCAAATTAATCCTGATTTTGTCCTTTCCTAACTTTTGAATGCTTGACTTCGCAACTTCATTGTTCAGTTAGTGTCATTTCCTAGGATTTTGAAAAAGCAAATTGAAAACTCAAAAAATTCCTTTATGTGGCATCATATTGACACACATGATTCATCAGCATTTCTGTTCACGTAAGCTTCTAAATGTGTTTAGCTCCAGCTTTGAGCAAGGCATCGTTGGTGTTCCTCCAACCACACTGTCCAAACATTTCACCCAGGGCTAGCTTACAATTTACAGAGCCACAAAGCTGCTAGAAAGCAAGCTGTGAGACACTTGCCTCTCCATTCTCACTGCCAGAGCACAAAGATCAGGTGTTCCAGGCTCATTACCACAGTGGGGCTAGGCTTATTCTTTTGTTCTTCTGCCAGAGGGGAAAATCAAGTGGAAGGTTGCCACAAATTTGGAGCTGCTTTTGGAGGGGGAAGTCAGGAGGTATTATCTCCTTTTGACCACGGGGGAGTTTGGGGGGGATTGCAAGTCTGTGTAGGACCTGAAGCAATTTCTCATGCTTAAGTCTGGACCTACATACACAAATATGCTTAAACCTTAAATTTTTTCCCAAGTAGGTAGACTGTGGCAAAAGCCAGAGGAAATGCACATTGTTGTGATTCTTGTTTTCTTCCATTATTTTAAACCCATTTTCTCTCTTTTGTTCCTGCTCTCATCGCATATGCTGAGAATAGCACGAGTATCAAATTATTTTTATTTTGTTGATGTATCTAAAACTGACAAAGGGAAAGATCAAAAGTGATCAGCAGGATTTCTCTAAAGTACATGCTCTCACTGACGCCTGGAGACTGCGTCTCCTCCAGGTCCCTGTGCTGCTGGAAATTCAGTTTATGAAATGCTTGAGCAAATCAATTCAGAGTCAGATGCTCCTCACAGTATCCTTTGGTCCCTCAAGGCAAAACTGAGGGAATTTCTTCGACACTAAGCAACCTGGAGGGGCTGTCTGGAAAAGACAGATAGGCATAGAGAAGAAGTGCTCTAAGGTACAAGGAATGGAAGATTATTTTAAATCTTTCAGCTCACGTTTCCTGGGAGAAGATCACCAGTTGGCATCAGGCCATCTGGTTTTTAGGTTTTATGTTTTGTTACATTCAGTTTAAGAAATTAAAGGAAATAATACAACAGTTTGGGGTATTTTGGGGAGGCTGGGGTTCCAGATTAAAAATCTTATTTTTGAAATTCAGTTTTTCTCTGTATTTTATGTAAAAAGTTGATCATTTCTCCAATGATATTTTTTAAAGCAAACACATTCACTCCTAACTGGAACAACTTGACATGCTTCATCAGTTACATTTTCAATGCATATTCTGGAATGGTGCTTCATTCAGCGACTGCACTAATTTTTCACCTGTAATACAGATGCTGAGAGCAAATGCGGGCTAGAAAACAGTGATATATAGTTAGTTGTATGTGGCAGAGCACTAACCAGAGGGAAGATATGTTTTTAAATTCTACTGTGCAAATAACTAAAGGAGATAATGGAACTAAGCGTGTGCTTTGACATTAACAGAAAATATCATCTTAATGTGACTATTTGTATTAGGAAACAAAGTAGCATGGACAGTTGTATATGGTAAGTATGTCTACACTATGAAATTAGGTCGATTTTATAGAAGTCCATCTTTAGAAATCGATTTTATACAGTCGATTGTGTATATCCCCACTAAGTGCATTAAGTCGGTGGAGTGCATCCTCAGTACTGTGGCTAGCATCGACTCACGGAGCGGTGCACTGTGGGCAGCTATCCCACAGTTCCTGCAGTCTCTGCTGCCCATTGGAATTCTGGGTTAAGCTCCCAATGCCTGATGGGGCAAAAACATTGTTGCAGATGGTTTTGGGTACATGTCGTCAGTCTCCCCTCCTTTCCTCCCTCCCTCCCTCCGTGAAAGCAACTGCAGACAATCATTTGGCGCCTTTTTTCCTAGGTTACCCATGCAGATGCCATAGCATGGCAAGCATGGAGCTCGCTCAGCTCACCGCTGCTGTTGTGAGCATTGTAAACACCTCGTGCATTATACTGCAGTATGTGCAGAACCTGGCTAAGAGACGGCAGCATGAGGATGACTGTGAGGAGGACATGGAAACAGACGTTCCTGAAAGCACGGGATGTGGCAATTGGGACACCATGGCGACAGTGGGGCTGGTTGATACCGTGGAATGCCGATTCTGGGCCAGGCAAACAAGCACAGACTGGTGAGATCGTATAGTGTTGCTGGTATGTTGCAGTCCCAGTGGCTGCGAAACTTTCACCTGTGTGAGGCCACTTTCCTGGAACTCTGTGAGTTGCTTTCCCATCCTGAAGTGCAGGAATACCAAGATGAGAGCTGCCCTGACAGTTGAGAAGCGAGTGGCTATAGCCCTGTGGAAGCTTGCAACTCCTGACTGCTGGTCAGTCGGGAATCAATTTGGAGTGGGCAAATCTACTATGGGGACTGCTGTGATTCAAGTAGCCAATGCAATCACTGACGTTCTGCTATCAAGGGTAGTGACTCTGGGAAATATGCAGGTCATTGTGGATAGCTTTGCTGCAACGGGGTTCTCTAACTGTGGTGGGGTGATAGACAGAACACATATCCCTATCTTGGCACCGGACCACCTTGCCAACCAGTACATAAACCGCAAGGGGTACTTCTCAATGGTGCTGCAAGCACTGGTGAGTCACAAGGGACGTTTCACTGGCATCAACGTGGGATGGCCAGGAAAGGTGCATGACGCTCACATCTTTAGGAACTCCAGGCTGTTTGAACAGCTGCAAGAAGGGACTTACTTCCCAGACCAGAAAATTACTGTGGGGGATGTTGAAATGCCAACAGTTATACTTGGAGATCCAGCCTACCCCTTGCTCCCATGGCTCATGAAGCCATACACAGGCAGCCTGGACAGTAGTAAGAAGCAGTTCAACTAGAGGCTGAGCAAGTGCAGAATGGTGGTAGAATGTGCCTTTGGACGTTTAAAAGCTCGCTGGCGCTGTTTGCTGACTAGGTTAGACCTCAGCGCAACCAATATTCCCATTGTTGTTGCTGCTTGCTGTGTGCTCCATAATATCTGTGAGAGTAAGGGGGAGATGTTTATGGCGGGGTGGGAGGTTGAGGCAAATCACCTGGTGGCCAATTTTGAGCAGCCAGACACCAGGGCGATTAGAAGAGCACAGCTAGGCGTGCTGCGCATCAGAGGGGCTTTGAAAACCAGTTTCATAACTGGCCAGGCTACCGTGTGAGAGTTGTGTGTTTCTCCTTGATGCAAACCTGCCCCCTTTGTTGATTTTAATTCCTTGTAAGCCAACCATCCTCCCCACTTCAATCACAGCTAGCAAAGGAAATAAAGTAACTATTGTTCTGAAACCATGCATTCTTTATTAATTTAAAAAAAAGTGAGATAACTGACAAGGTAGCCTGGGTGGGATGGGGTGGGGAAGGAGGGAAAGACAAGGCCACATTGCGTATTGTAGCCACACTACAAATCAAAACTGTTTGAATGACAGCCTTCTGTTGCTTTGACCATCCTCTGGAGTGGAGTGGCTGGGTGCCCGGAGCCTCCCCCCTGTGTTCTTGGGCGCCTGGGTGAGGAGGATATGGAACTTGGGGAGGAGGGCAGGCTAGGTTACAGAAGCTCATGGTAAAACTGGCTGAGACTGGTTAGAACTAGCTCATAGGAAGGGGGCAAGAACATAGTAAGCAAGAGATAGAAGGTTCCAGAGAATATAGGAAAAGTGCACAAACAGTGTGGTTGCTAAGACAACACAGCAGAGTATAAAAGACAGTCTGTGAGGAGAAGTTTGGCACTCTGGGATGTCTGAGACTCTCACAGGCCAACATCAAGATCCATTGACGCAGATCCCGAGGACTCATTCCGGTGCTTGGCCAGCTCCGTTTGTGGGACTTTGCTGCTGGACTGCATAAGCTAGAGTGCTGTTAATGGTTAATAGTTGCTTAATTAGGCATTCAATAAACTTTACTTAGAGTGGAATGCTCTTGTCCAATTACTGGTGTGCTCCAATTCATCCACAAAATTCAGTCAGCATTTGTGGAATCCCTGCCATTGGAGGTTTTAAAGAAAAGGTTGGCCAGAGATGGTCTGTGTTTACTTGGTCCTGCCTCAGTGCAAGGAAATGGACTAGATGACCTCTCAAGGTCCCTTCCAGTTCTACATTTCTATGTACAGTTCTACAATCCTGGCCTTATCTCAGATTCACCTTGTACATTCTCTCCCCTTCTCCCCTCCCCCCAATCAGGTTACTTAACATCACTCTCGTTCAGTTTTCCCATCTGTGTACTAAGGAAGATAATGCTTGCAGGGATGGGGTGAGAATTGATGTCTGTAAAGTGCTTTGAAATCTTGGATGAAAGCTGCTGTAGAACTATAAGTGTACTACTGCCATCTGCTCAATGAAATCAAGAGCCTCCTGTGTCTCCTTGGCCATTCAATGATACCAGAGATTCTCTTTTAGCTCCAGTGGCAGGGGCCTGTGGGGCTGGAGTAGAATGAGAGGTTTATTTATACGGTTGTTGTGAAATTCCAAATGGCTATAATGTACAAAATTGGAGCCTGCATATACTGCAGGTGTAATACACAAAATCCCCTCTAGCAACTCTCCATCACCACAAACTAATCACTGGGGAGGCAAAGTCGATGAGGTATTGGACCAACTTATCATGGTGAGAGAGGCAAGCTTTCGAGCCACAGAGCTCTTCTTCGGGTCTGGGAAAGGTATTCCATAGGTCAGCTAAATGCAAGGTGGAACAGATTGGTTAGCATAAGCAGTTAATGTATATCCTAAGGGGCCACTCAATGTAGAGTGGCCTATTAACACCTCTGCAGTCCCACTATAGAGTGGTGTTTGATGGATGAAGAAAAAAAGGCAGAAATACTACTGTAGAAGAGATGCTTGGAAGCATTTGTGCTTGTTGTACACAGCATATATGTAGAGTGCTACTGATTCCTCAGAAAGGCCTTCTCCCCTTCCATATAATTACATAAACCTATGCTAAAGCAGCATCAAGAATGAAAAGTCAAGTATTCAAAAGTTAAGAAATCCTAGAATTAAGGTTGTTCCATCTTTATTTCATCCCCTTTTTCGTCCATATTATGACACAGTGACTTCACTTACATGATCACATTGTTTTTGCCACAGGATCCCTGCCACATTCAGTGCACAGGATGGACAGACAGTGGTCACTCTATAGGTGGCTGTTCCAATATTTCCATTAATTCTATTCATTGCTCAGGGTGCAGCTTTGGCTTTATTTGCGGCCCACCATCTCAATCCTAGGCCTACTACAAAAATTATTTATTTATTCATGGGCTTTTCCATGGCTTTAGTGACTTGTCCAGCATTATACAAAAATTTTGAAGCAGAGAGGCAGGGAAAGAATCCAACCAAATTTCCAGGGTGGCATTCAATTGGATAGAATGTCCTGGATGGGGGGCATATAGAAAATTTAGGAACTGGTCATTTAATTAAAAATAGCCAATGCCTACATACAAGGGGACCAAAGTAAGGTTACAATGGCAACCTTAATTCTGGGATTTCCCAATCTTTGAGTGCTTAATTTGCAGGCATAACATTCTTTTAACTTGAAACTGAGGAAGCACAAAAAGTTCATTAATCCAGTAAAATTAAGGGTTGGATGTAATTAGAGGCTTTTATAAATGCTCCCTAACAAACTTAAACTGGAATTAAACTTTCAATACACATGGCTGCATTTTCACCCGAGAAGTGACATATTAGAATAGGGTTCTTAAACCCACTGTCACATCAATTTAAATGGACTCTTTTTTTTTGAGCTGGCAACCATGATAAGGCCTGTGTTTCAACAGGTAAACTGGCCGATGAACCATGAACACCAGCAGGAGTTCTGCAGGCCACATACAACCCTGCAATACACCTCTGAAGCTTCCATTACCCTCAAGTGACCCCAGTGTAAATCCATTTAAAGGTACTCCAGCTGCACAGGTATGAAGCTATAATTGGGCCTGCTGAACCTCAGCTAGTGAGAGTGATTTGTGATGCAGGAAAAGTCCAGTTTATCCATCAAAGCCTATAGTGAGGTCAGAAATATGCTCAGTTTGAAAGTAAATGTTTAATGCATCAGCAAGACACTGCATAGGGAACTCTACAGCTGAGTTTAATAAAGGCCTTGACTAGACGGGAGATTTGCCCCTTTATAGCCATCCATGTAGTTGAAATGGTATAATCTCCAAGCGTAGTAGGGCAAAGCCATTCCAAGCAGTAGAGCTTACTTATTCCACTTGAAACCAGGGTCAAAATGAGTATCTTTGCCCATCTACACTAGAAGTGACTGGTTCAGCTTATATCAATGATTGGAATTGGGGCAAAACTCCAATCTCGCCACAGCCCATGTCATATGAAGATAATTTTTCATATTGTATAAAATTCTAAGAATGTAGGATTTTAAAGAACTAATTGATATTTTAAAGAACAGCATTTTAGTAAGTACAGAAATGCTAGCATAGAGGAGGTAGAATTCAGGTGGGGAAAGGATCAAAGCAACAGTAATACAACAGAGGGAGTAGCTGTAGAGGATCCCCTGCTACTATTGAGAGGGAAAAAGACAAAAACATGAATAAAGCTGCATGTCTCAAGGTTGAGGGGGAATGACTGATGCCCAGGAAAAGTGGCAATGGTCAGAACACGTCAAGTGAATGACTGAGTTGGTACACTACTGAATGTCAGAAAGAAGAAAGGAGGGGAAAAGCTTTAGCATCAGAGCATCAAACTGAAACCTAAATAGCATCAAATAATATAGGGGAAACAGAGGGGAGAGTCAGGAAGTGAAGGTAGGATAGGATGGAGGATTCCACCAAGGGGGGGGAAGAAGGGAAGAGTCAGACTGCAATGAAGGGGGGGGGAGAAAAAAAAAAAAAAAAGGTGTGGGAAGCTGGCACAGGAAGGGGCTAGAAACAAGAGCATCTTAAGAGGGTAAGATATATGGGCAAAAAAAAGGAGGCTGGTATGGAAGAATGGCCATGAAAACTGAGCTGAAGGTAGAGAGCAATATATAAAGAGATTGTGAGCAGTAAAGTATGTTTGGAACAGGACCGAAAGAAAGGAAATCAACTGGAATGAGGTCAGCAGACTCAGATCATAGATAAAGAGAGAAAAGAATAGGAATCAGGCAGGAATGGGGTTAACAGATATGTCAATGCAGCAAGAGAGGGGGCGAGCATGTCGGGACAAGGAACAGAGTATAATGTGTTAAATTCTCCTTCATGGGGAAAGAAGAATGGGACAGGCATATGGAAGAGGGAAATAGAACAAAAATTACAAAGGTTTAAGAAGGAAAAAGAAAGCAGCAAAATAACTTGAAAAGCATGGTGGTGCTAGAGGAGCAGGGGGCAGAAAAAACAGTGGGAACTCAAATAAACGTGGCACAGGAAGTTCGCAAAAGCAGGAATCAAGTAGTATGTCAGACCATACGGTTATATGTAGAGAAGACTCTGACCAGCATGAAAGTCACCAGAATGCAAATAGATTTGAGTGTGAATCCATCACTCTCAGTGAACAGGTGTAAGACAATGCAACAGTCAACATGGCAGTTTTTCAGTATGAAGTCACTCAGGAGCCCATCTTGTGATGGCAGTAGCTGATAAGGGGCCAGTCAGAGGTTGCTTCAGGAAGAAGCTGGAAGCAAAGTCTACAGAGGACTTGAAATTCAAGTGGCTGGAAAAGGAAGCATGTCTAATGCTTCCCTGCAGCCTGGCTTGTTGATTGTTACCTCTGCAAGTCTGGACGAACAAACACTTTACAGAAGCTTATACGGATACTCTTTAGGATGTAAAAGGTTAACCGGTAAGCATTAGACTTACCGTTAACCAGACCATAACTGTTTATCATGGCAGCTGGCTGGCCATGCTGGGTCGGCCACACAGATCCATGTTGGGCTGGAGGGACCCCAGCCCTTGTCGCAGTGGGTGGCCTCGGCGGCCTCGAGGGGGGCCCAGGCCCGCAGGCCCACCAGGACCCCAGCCCCTGCCCGCCTGAGCGACCTCGGTTAATGGTTAACCAGTCAAATGATATAATTTTAATCATTTTACCGGTTAACTTTTTTAACAGGTATTTACATCCATAACACTCCTACAAGCAAACATACAAATACTTGTTATTATTTGAGGAGGTGCAGTTGGGGAAGTTGTTTTATATAGGATTATGCAGTTCAAATAATTACCATTGCACTTTGGTATTTTCTACACTATGTGCTTATAAACATACTAACATCAAACTTTGAGTTTAAATTTATTTCAATACTCTTGGTAAAGGGAAAACAACATCTGTCTAGCATTCAGATTGCAACATATTTTCATTCATAAACTTTTTGAAACAATTATACTTTGTAAAACCCGAAGTTTTCTCTCAGTTATGGAACGTCTAAAAAAATTTCTTAACAGGCACTGTGGCAACTGGGACTAAAAACACTGGACACCTTTCTTTTACCAATATTTGAATGTTCAGTTAATTGTTAAACAAGCCTCTACCAACAAAGCAGTGATTAACCAAGTAACCTGAACACCCTAAAAAAAAAGGTGTGTTTATACAGGACAGCATATATTTAAAACTTTTAAACCAGAAATAGTTATAACAAAGTTTAAATTAACTTATTTTGTACAATTCCAACAGGAAGTTTTCATACTGAAAAGAGAGTCTGTCTTATGGATTAAACAGTCTTTAGTTAGCAAGAATGAAGTTTTCTAGTCACGATAGCATGCTAGGAGTTTTGTTTTCCAGCTCCTTCTCTTGCAAGTCTATCAGCTGCTTCATTTCCTGTAAAGCCAGCATGACCAGGAACATGCATCTGTAGAGAGATAAGTCTAAAGTTATTTGAGTCACACTATCAAGATTCAAATAGTCAAGAGACCACACCAAATACACGAGATCTGATCACCTGGTCAGTCTTTATTAATCCCAAGTATAACATCACTTCTCTAGAGCAGTGGTCCCCAACACGGTGCCCGCGGACGCCATGGCGCCCGCCGGGGCATTTATGTGCACCCGCCTAGTGCCCAGCAGGGGAGAGAAGCCATGGCCCTGCGCCTGCCGGGGCCAGAGAACTCCGGGGCTGCAGGCGCTGGTGTTTTCAATCCCTGGCAGGCGTGGGGCTGGCCCGCCTAGTGCCCATCAAGGGAGAGAAGCCAGGGCCCCGCACCTGCTGGGGACAGAGTATTCCGGGGCTGCAAGCTGCGGGTGCCGGTGTTCTGGGCAGTGCAGAGAGAAGCTGCGAAGACAGAACTGCCGCCCTCCCCTTCCCTCCCCCAAAAAACCAACGTTCTGCCTCTGCAGAATGGACCGAATGCCACCCCGTAGCATGTGCTGCCCCAGGCACATGCTTGCTCCACTGGTGCCTGGAGCCGGCCCTGTATGTGAGTATTCTTCCTGCACTGATACTGCTATTTTCTTGTGCTTTGCAGTTTATTTATTTATTTATTTATTTTTACATTTTGCCCCAAAACGAGTGGTTCAAATAAAAGACAACATACGTATTATTTCAACGCAGAGTGGGAAGAATCCTATTGTTTTATTGAAAATAAAGGGAAATGTGTTTGCTTATTGTGCGGGGGTGCTGGTGCAGTGCCGAAAAAACAATGTTGAACGCCATTTCCAAACTAATCACGGCTCTTTTGACATTAGCTATCCACTTAAATCTGAGTTGAGAAAGAAGGAAATCAATCAACTCTAATCAAACCTATCTGCCCAGCAATCTGTTTTCACTAGACAAGTGGTAAAGTCTAAAAGTGCTACTAGTGCTTCCTCTAAAATTGCTCATCTGCTCGCAAAGAAAAAACCCTTTCAAGATGGTGAATTGTTGAAGGAAGCATTTTTGACTGGTGCTGATTGCCTGTTTCAAGGATTTCCTAACAAGGGTGAGATTTTGTTGGCAATACAAGACTTGCAGTTATCAGACAACACAATTACGAGGATACATGCAAACTCAGCTAAAGGATGACTTGGAAATATGTGACTGGTTTTCACTGCAATTCGATGAGTCGACAGATATATCGGATAAAGTGCAGTTGGCAGTTATGGTGAGGATGGTATTTAGTGACTTCACCGTAAAAGAGTTACTAAAAGTAGTGCCTATGAAAGGGCGAACAAAGGGTGAGGACATCTATAATTTATTCAAATCATACGCAACATCAATTAGTATGCCACTACACAAGCGGTCTGCAATCACCACTGATGGGGCACCAGCTATGATGGGCAGCGCCAATGGATTCATTGCACTCTGTAAGAAGAATGAATCCTTTCCGAACTTTATGTCTTATCATTGCATTATCCACCAAGAAGCTTTGTGCGTCAAAGTTCTCTTTTCAACATGTCGTGAATGTTGTTATTAAAATAATTAACTCTATTCGAGCAAAACCTTTGCAACACCGACTTTTTAAGGCCTTGTTGGAAGATGTTGATAAGATCAGATTGTTTATCTTGCACACAGAAGTACGATGGCTGAGCAAAGGTAAAGTTCTTGCACGTTTTTTAAGCCTAATTGAAGAGATCAAAGAATTTCTGAAGTCCACAAATCAGAACTACAAGCAACTAGAAGACTCCAGCTGATTAATGGACTTGGCTTTTCTTGCTAACATCACTGACAAATAGAACATTTTAAATCTTGAGCTCCAGGGAAAAGACAAACATGTGGCTCAAATGATAGGTTCTGTAAAATCATTCAAAGCAAAACTGATCTTGTGGATGTCACAAATTAAGACGAAGTCTCTTGAACATTTCCCACGTATGAAGGAAAATGGTATGTGACAGTGATTTTAACCCATCACCATTTGTTATCCACATTCAAACACTTCTGGAACAATTTGAAAAGAGATTTCAACAGTTCACCATCATTGAGCCTGTAGTTGCCTTTCTTGTGAATCCTTTTACTTGCCAAATAGAGGTAACAAATGGCTACATCAATTGGAAGTCTCATTCAAGTAAGAACAGAAGACATGGAACTGGAGATTTTGGACCTTCAAAATGATATTGTTCTAAAATCCTGCGCAACAGATGAAAACTTTTGGAATCTGGTTGACCGAAAAAAGTTTCCTGCCTTAAAAAATGTAGCATACAAAATAAAATCTTATTTTGGTTCCACTTATCTATGCGAAGTTCTGTTTTCAACAATGAACATCAAAATCAAAATACAGATCTCAGCTTACAGATACCCATCTTGACGATTGCTTACAAACGGGAATATCATCCTACTCTCCCAACTACGAAAAATTGGCTGAAGAAATGCAGTGCCAAAAATCACACTGACTTTATTAGTAAAACCACGTGAATTAATGATACCGATTTTCCATTAAGTGCTGATGAGCGCCTATGATTAACTTGTGTTAAACTTTTTTTCATACTTGGTTTGTTTATTGCAATACGGATACAAATAATACAAAGAATATTTTTAATTAACCATAACTGGCTATGTTAAAGTAAGAATAATAAATATATTTGGACCAGCAGTTCAACGTTTTACTTTAAAATAAATAAGATGAAAACTGTTTGATATTTATTTTGTAAGAACTCCTTAATTTTTTCTTACAGGTAGATAAAGAGCAAATTCACATGGTAAGGTGAAAGAGTAATTGCCGAATAATTTAATTAATACCTTTTACATGTAAAATTACCTTTTTTATCTTATGGATTCATATATTATGTAATATTAAATATGATGTTTTTCGTATTATTTAATGTACAAATACAAAATAAGCCTTGAAAAATTTTTGGTGCCCGCCACACTCTTCTGAAAACATGAATGTGCTACTGGCCACAAAAAGGTTGGGGACCACTGTTCTAGAGCATTAAGTGATTGCTTCTGCCATAGTAGGGGTTCTCACAGCTAGATTCTTTTAACTGGGTCCTATTTTATTATAATGTAGGTAAGCCTCGATAAGCAGATATCCAATGCTGAGTGCCAACTCCATACATTACTAATGCAAAAAAACCCAAAACCCACATTTAATATGCATTAGCAATTATAAACCCAACTCTTAGCCATTTCCCTCCCCAGAGGTTTGAAGGTGCGGGGAAAGATGGGCTCTGCATTATGTCCAGAAGGTTACACAGAGGTTCTGGCAGTAGAAGCAAGAGGAGTAAAAAGTTCTAAAATCAAGGACTCATCATGGAGAACACCCGTGATGAATATAAATGGGTGGAGGCTTCTAACAGGCGTACAACTACAGCACTATACTACCAGTAGAAAGAAAGGGCTTTCCTGACTAAAATCAACACCCTGACCACCATCTTTAAATCCTGGAGCACTGGCTACACATGCTGCTGACATGAAACCTTTCTTAAACAAGTTAAGAGCAGTATTCAGTACTAGCTTCATTTTTCAAGTGGTCTCAAAATGTAGAGCATTTGCAGCAACATGTGGCGCTCTCACTCTGAAGCGACAAAGGCATATACACCCCTACCCCGATATAACGCGACCCGATATAACATGAATTCGGATATAAGGCGGTAAAGCAGCGCTCTGGGGGGGGCAGGGCTGTGCGCTCCGGCGGATCAAAGCAAGTTTGATATAACGCAGTTTCACCTATAACGCAGTAAGACTTTTTGGCTCCCGAGGACAGTGTTATATCAGGGTAGAGGTGTAGTTGGTTGAGGTCTAGACTAGAAGTAGAAGTTACTACACCAGTTGCAGATGAATTCAGTGATCCTGGAGCAGCCCAGAATTTATTAGCTCAAATAACAGAGGGGTAGCTGTGTTAGTCTGTATCCACAAAAACAATGAGGAGTCCGGTGGCACCTTAAAGAAAAAGATTTATTTGGGCATAAGCTTTCGTGGGTAAAAAAAACCACTTCTTCAGATGCATGGAATGAAAATTACAGACACAAGCATAAATATACTGGCACATGAAGAGAAGGGAGAACCAGTGATGACAAGGCCAATACAGTCAGGATGGGTGTGGCCCACTCCCAATAACTGATGATATGCTGGAGAGGTTTTAGCTGGGGGCTGTATGTTATTTTCCTTGTTGGGCCTGTCCTGTAGTAGGTGACTTCTGGGTACCCATCTCACTCTGTCAATCTGTTTCCTCATTTCCCCACGTGGGAACTGTAGTTTTAAGAATGCTTGATAAATATCTTGTAGGTGTTGGTCTTTGTCTGAAGGATTTGAGCAAATTTGGTTATATCTTAGGACTTGGCTGTAGACAATTGATCATGTGAGGTGTCCTGGATGGAAGCTGGAGGCATATAGGTCCTCTCTTGGTATTGACACCTCCTCATCAATTATTGGGAGTGGACCACATCCACCGACTGTATTGGCCTGGTCATCACTGGTTCTCCACTTGTAAGGTAACTCCCTTCTCTTCATGTGCCAGTATATTTATGCTTGTATCTGTAATTTTCACTCCGGCATCTGAAGAAGTGGTTTTTTACCCATGAATGCTTATGCCCAAATAAATCTGTTAGTCTTTAAGGTGCCACCGGACTCCTCGTAACTCAAATAAGTCATTTACCTCTTTTACATATGGCAGTCTCACTCAAAGGCCATAATATAAGCTCTGCCACCATTTCTCAAACCCAACAACATTCTCAGCTCTCACTTAAGTGCCAAGTTTATGAAATGCAGCACTGTCTGGTTTTCAGACTAGCACAGGATACTCCTCTTATTGTGGTGATTTGTTCTGTTAAAATCTGAACAGTTCCACCAATTCTATTCCCAATGCAGCACTACTGGAGAGGAAGTGTAGAGTGGAAGCCTATAAAGACAAGACTCCCTTCCCAGAAGTGCCGGAATACAGTGTTCCAGCCACTGTCAGACGGATTTTCTGCTGTATTTGGAGGTTTATGTTTTGTTTATAACCAGGGGAAGTCACATAAAAGACAGATTTAAATTTTAGTTTAGTAAAGTTGTTTGCTTAACTGCAACCTGGAGCTTATATTTCTACTAGTGAGACAAGGTGGAGGAGACAATATCTAGTCAGCCTTTGACATCTGAACAGAATCCATCAGTGGAGTATTTGAATGACAGCAAAAGTACAATAAGGGAAGGAACTTCCTTTAGGAAAATCCCCCATGAGAAGTATAAAGTCTCCACTTATGCCCACTGTATTGTTTTGTAGGGATTACTTAATGGTTCATTTCCTTGGATTCTGTTTCACTAGCCATAAAGGCAATGGTGCAGAGATTTGATTCTGAGTTAGGTATCTCTGGAAGGTTACAGGCAAATTTAGAATAATTAGAAACATGACTATGGGGACAATAAATTCTTCTCAATGCTGCATTTATTTCTACTAGAAGAGTTAAAGGTTACAGACTCAATTTAAAATAATATAACTAGTTACTCAGCAAAAAGTTACTGTATCCTACTTCTACATTTGAGATAGAGTTCTTACCAAACTGAGAGCTAATATGGGTTTCTAAGGACTGCCATATTCATGCTTCTAATATTCTTGGAAAAGTCTTGAATATACCACAGAAAATCTGAGTTAGAGAGTTTGTTTTGCACCCTGCTGGCTTCTGACACATTTCAGTTCTGCTAAATGCAAAAGTTTTACTGTATCAAGTTACACACCCTGAAAACTGATAAATAAGAATTTACCTTAAATTTTTGACCTTCAGCTCCAACCATCCTCTGTTAGTTTCTCAGTATTTTAGTTTAGATCTGAGCTTTGCTCCCTTTTCCTGGAAATACCCTAGAGATTTAACTGTGGTGCTTTTCTTGGTGGGCAATATATGAGCAAATGTTTAAGTATATTGTTTGTTAGGATCCAGTAGATCCTTTTATGTGTATTTCTTAAAATTATTACTTGGTAACAGAATCTTGCTGATTATTTTGGATGGAGCTAGTAGTTTTCCTGGTACTTATGTGGATTCATGGTAGTTTTAAGTTTATTAAAATTCCTTATGATGCTCTTATTTGTGAAAATGTATAAAATATTTTTAGAGGCAAAAGTACTTAAGTTAGTAGAGCTTATTCAGTCACAATTAATGACACCAAATTACTCACCCACTGAATTTCTATTCCCTCTGAAAGCTTATCAAGTCTTTCAAAGTCTTCTTTATTTATTACATCTTTTCCTGTGCTTGTTCTCCAGCCATTATTTTTCCAGTTGTCTACCCAACTTGTTATACCTATGGAAAAACAAATTAACGTTTTATTGGAAGATAGTTACAGTTTCTAAATAAAAGTACAAACTGGATATATTTTTAAAATTCACTAAGAATGTAAATAACTTGTGGCTATTGCATAGGAAGACTATCCATGACCATGCCTTTAAAAAGGAAGTTATTTAGGAAGTTTTAACTATTTTACAAATCCTTGCAATGTAAATATAAGGACCAAACACTAGTCACTTTAACAGCAACAGGGTATTTTTTATTTATTTATTTTTTTTAAAGTAGGTCAGGGACAGGTCTCGGGCTTCCATGAATTTTTGTTTATTGCACGCGACCTGTCCCATGACTTTTTCTAAAAAATACCCATGACAAAAATCTTAGTCTTAGTCATTATCCCCGTAACATGCTTTATATTTACTCTAGAGCTACTGTTCTTCCTGTTATCTCTACAGACTATGGGCATGGTCCCACTCCCAATGACTAATGCTACAAGACCATACTGCTATCAGTTACTAACTTTCACCACAACTGCATTAAAGACACAGGTGGCAATCTGTGAAATATGCTGATTTCATTCTCTAATACAGTCATTCTGAAAGACTGTCTCTTTCCAGCATCTGTCCTTACACCTATGCTTCCCCATTGACTGGTACTGATGCTCACCGTTTGTGAGCAGAATACATGAGTTTAGATTCACTTAAGTGCAAGTTTACCAGGCGAACTGCAATAAATTGAAGTTGAGGGTCTGTTTGCCAATAGAGTTAACAGTGTGCAGCTCTAACTAGAGCTTTACTAACTTATTTTATTTGAAGGTCAAAAGAGGAGCACATATGGTGGGAATGCATAACCACCTAAAAAAGAAGGCATATAGCAGAACACATTCAGAACAACATGAAGGGTAACAAACCTTGAAGTCACAGAGAAAGTAACAATATTTTAATTAAGAGTTAGAAAGTCATCTACTACTGGTCAAAGAATTTATTAATTATCAGTCAATTTGTCCAAGACAGGAGTGCCCTTCATTAAACAAGTCTACTAATGAAACAGTTACCAGAATAGAGTTGGCCACTTTATGCCTGGCAGTATGAACAAACTGAGCTGTTAATTCTCATTCCGTTAAGGACTCTTTCCAGGAAGCCAGACCAAAAGCTCCCATAACCAGTCCCATCCCCATATTTGTATGAACTGGGAAAAACTGCTCAGTAGGGATGGTTGAGAGACTGTTGCCCCCTGGTGGGAACCGAAGGGAAGGAAACCGATTACTTAAATGGATCTATTATTCCTCTTTCCCACCCACTCTGCTCTTCCCCATCTCTTCTGCCTCCTTGCTGGTTTTAATTCCCTGGTCCACTGAGCCCTTGCTTAGCAACTCCTCCACTTTCTGGGGCCAATGCTTTTAGGAACCTCCCCTCCACTTTCTCCCACATAGAAGCGGGAGCTACCAGAGTTTAAGACAGGGGGAAAACAGGACAGCTCCTGCACTACTTCCACCCAAGCATCCCCCGTTCCCTGTCCAGTAGCTCCTTGGCCTCTCCAGGGAGAGGGCATCGCCTCCTAGAGGAGGCATCAAATTACTTCCAGCTCATTTGCCCTCTGAGCTGCTGGCTCATGCTTTGGGGGGGAAAACAGAAAGATGAAAGTTCTCCTCACCTGCAATGCAAAAATCATATAAAGTCATTGTTCTGCCCAAGAGCCTCCCTAATTTTGGGAAAGTATAGATAAAAACCAATTACACAAAATCTCACTCAATTATCTGATCAACAAGGAAGCCAGACGTGATACGGTGCCCAAATCATTAAGCACATACAAACTTTGTCTTGAAAGCACTTATAGATCAACTCATCCCAAAAGCCAGCAGTCAGCAGTCACGTTTTACAATGGGAGAAACTGAGGCAGACAAATTGACTTGCCAAACACAAAGTGATTGTTAGTTTATTAGATCTCAGGAGTTCCCATCAAGAGCTTGTGCTCAGACTACAACAAAAATTAAAAGGATTCTGGGATCCAGTCTGTTAGAAGTGACCTGCAAAGAACAAGATGCAATTGTGCCTTTTGCTTCTTTATGATACATAAAAGACCTAAATGTTTTTCTCCATCTGCTTTCATGTTAGAAATTCAGGATATGCCTATACTCCAAAATTATAAACCACAAGGGACTGCAAGCTGAGAAGCTAAGAGGGGGAAAAGGGGTTTAATCTATTAGAGAACACTTTAACTCCACTGCCTACTACTTATAGGAGGTCTTGTAAAAATTCAACATTAACACCTAAGGTGAAATCTCACAATATACATTGGGAGACACCACCCTCCAGCAGTCTTCCATTTAAACCAGGGAGGAATAGACTTGAATAACATTTCTAGAGGTAAAAACAAGCAGAACAATCTTGAAGTGTTTCAGGTTCTGTTTTTGTATCAAAGTAAAAAAAAAAAAAGGGGGGGGGGGGGGAAGAAGAGAACAGGCATTTTCCTACTACTACTTTGTTGGCCACTTTTCAGATATACAGCCTACATTTATAGGGTTTGGTATGAAAATTCATACACCATTTTGTATACTGTACCCTGCGCTTCTGCCAGAAAATCCTTTATTGTAGAGGTTCCGTATCTGATATTTTAAAATTATTTCCTACATCAGTTGCTAAGCTAGGTATCTTGTCTATTCCAGAGTTTGATACGAACAGTGGATGTGATTTTGGCAAGCTATGCAGGGTGTTCTTGGAGTCCTTTTCCCTGCTATTACTGGGAACTGAAATGAGTTATGCATAATCCCTTCCCTACACACTCGTCTAAAAAAACCCAAACTATTTTACAGAAACAGATTTGTAGGGCTTATACAATGAAGGTACGTGTTCTACATTCAATGCACAGCAGAGCTGAAATCGTTAACTTACCGTTTATAGTGAACTTGCTATCAGTGTAAAGAACCAGCTTCTTGATGTTTTGACTCTTTGCTTGCTCTATTGCTCTGCAGGCTGCCTAAAGGAAGGGTTTCAATAATTGTAATTTAGAAGATTGTGAACAAAAAAAATACATACAGAATACACACAACTAGAGAATTTAGTGTGAAGACAGACACAAAAATTGCAGTAATGTATCAGACATCCCACAGTTGAGCAGTCTGTCAGAGACAAGATACAACATGCATCAGTGGAAGGCGGAAGACAGAGTAGCCAATTATGGAATAACTAGTCCATAGAAGAAACTTCTTCTTAATCCTGCCAGTTAATGATTGGCTCATCCCTTCAACCATGGGTTTATATCCTGGCTATTTTTCTCTAATAGAACTGTGGATGTTCTGATTATCCACATAAATGTCTAATGCTGTTTTGAATCCTAAGCTCTTGACATCAATGATATTTTATTTCAAAGGTTAGTCATGCATTGTGTTAAAAAGTATTTCCTTGTATCAGTTCTGAATGTCACCTTTCAATTTCATTGGATTATCCTTATCTTTTGAATAGGAGCACCATTTTATCTTCATTACACCAGATATTGTTCTGTAGACCTCCATCATGCCTGCTTTTATTCATTTCATATCTAAACTGAACAGTCCTAATGTTCTTTCATAGGAAAGTCTTGCCATCATTTGTCTCTGAACTCCTTTCTACTTCTGAGCGATCTTCCTTGAGACATAAATACAAAAGCTATTTGAGGTAGAAACCCCAGAAACAGAGAACAAGCCAACGTGAGTTCCAGAAAGCAACTCTGCCAACTCCTATGCAGAAATACTGTTAGCAGAATCAGCAGCTTCCTTCTTGACTTATATCATTGCTAAATCCCTCACAGCAGAGTCATACTAAAACTAAATTGAATGTCTGAAAATATCTAGGAGCTTTAGCAGCTGATTAAGTTGTGTGGAGTCATAATGCTCAATTCTTTCCCACAAGTATAAAACAATTTTAAAACGCCATAACTTACATGTATTTCAGCTCTTTGGTTGGTCTGCCGTCCAGAAAGCCTATCACTAGTATTTCTGTTTAAAAGCAACGCAAAATACATTAGTGGTTCACACTACTGCATAAGTGTATAGCCAAAGATTAGGTAGAATTGGGGCATAACTAAAATTTCCCCTTCACGGGAAATTAAGTTTTTAAGTGGTAACTAATCTGAAATTTAGGCATGCTTGGCCCTGTTCCTACTGCAGGTTGAACCTCCAGGTTGAGAACAGTCATTTTAATATAATTATATGTAAACTTGTGAAACCACTTAACGGGAGCCTAAATTAAACCTTCCCAAAGATATTACCTTGCATTTGTCCAGGCTGAGTCTTGTTATATTTTGCCTACATTTCTAACCTCTACAGGCACCTTTATTTCTGCCCTCAGTGATGGCTGTGATTCAATATTCCAATTTAATAACTGAGTTTACTCTTTCTAGCTCATTATTTATCTAATTTGGTGATGTTATTAAAGAAAGTCTCAGTCAAGTAACTGGGTTTTTCATTCTGAAGTCGCTGAATTTAAAGACCATACAATTTAAGTGATGAATTACACAACACCAATATTAGTAAGTTTTTGTACAAAAAGTGATTTAACTATGATCTCAAAATTACTTACAAAGGGTGGTCTGGTCCCCAATAGACTCCTACTCCAGCACGTGCCTTACGACGCCCATTACTTGAGCAGCAGCCATCTGTATAAACAACTACAGAGTCACCTGCAAGAGATGGATACATGCAACCTATTTAAAATGTCACAAAACAATTTTTAATTGTTTAAAGGCATAAGCCTCTTTCAAATACAGAAAACTGTTTCTTAACAGATTTATATTTCCTCCAATAGTGCTCTAGCAACTTCTACACATAGAAGTTGTATATATCGTTTTGCACTGCTGCAGAATCCATAAAATAATTTTAGCCCCAACTTTTTTCACGAGAACTTCAATTTTTGCCAAGCCTCAAGAAAATTCGTGTGTGGAAGAGCTTCATGCCCCCAACTCCAGGTCCCATCTTATTTTTCTAAGATGGCCATCAGCCTCAATGAAAAGTTAAAATACATGTTTAAATGTGTTCACTCAAGTGTATTTACTCAGGGCTCTGACATGATTCCGTATCAGTTAAAACATGATTTCATCCTGTCTACAGTGGCCAGATCAAGCCATGTAAGAATGGCTAATGTTAAATACTCAAAATACGCTTTATGATAAGATTACTTAAATTTATTATTGCTCTGAAGGCACTCTAAACATTACTATTAGAAAGCCAGAACTGTAATGCTTGCATTCAGATATCCAGTTCTCCCACACACAAAAATAAAAGTTTCTTTAATTCCCTACCTCCATCACCCATTAGGTAGGACTAGGGGCTAAATGTCAGCAAGAAGAGAACCTTCCAGGCATACCATAAAGGTTAGATCTACACTGTTAAACCAAGCAGCAATAGTTGAGGGCTTCTCACAGAAAAAGACATGCCAAAGCTTCTTCACTGTAGAGAATTTCAACTTGAACCAGGTTGTGGCTGTTAGTGAGAGCAGCAACTTTAGGGACTTGTTAAATACTGTTTAAAATACTTCATATTCATTAAATATACTTCAATAAATTGTAGTCCCACCAAAGAGGCTTACCCATATATGAGAATTTATCTTTGCTCACTGAAGGTGCCGAGTATGTCTCATTGTATTTTACATGTTTTCTGTTTGATTCTTCCTCCGAAGACTGCTCATATGGTCTCTTGCATGTACTGTAACTTGGGCTTGCTGTCTCCAGTTCATTCCAGTAGCTGTCACTCTTTTGTGTTAAACTAGATATGCCATTAGTACCTTAAGGAAAAGAAAAAAAAAACAGTATTACACACAAATATAAAAAAGTTAAGTTATAATATGCATGCCTAATTGTAGTTGTATTAGAAGACATTCTGGCAGAAGTACCAAGTTAAATTTCACAGCATTCCTTTAATCCCCAACAATTTTTTTTTTTAAAAAGAGAACAAAAATAAATGTACAAGTCATCACTAATGCTATGTTAAATTTTAGCAATCAGGACATGCAGCCATTAAGGCTCATAAATTAACAACCACATTGCACACATGTAGTATTTTCCCTACATTGTGTATAAATGAGCATAGCTTCATGTTTTAATATTACAATTTGGCTTTTGTGTTTCCTAGATTTTTTTTTCATCTGTGGCAATATTTTTAGCAGGAGTAAATATATTAAAATAGATTTTTCATTTCCAATTACCAATTTTAGCAGTAGCATAATTAAATTAAACTTTAGAAGAGGAGTTCAATACTCAGACTGAGCCTTAAAGTTGCATAGTAAATAATGATGCCTCACATAACTAATCCAAAGCCATCTTTGATTTTTCCTTATCTTGTATGTTTTACTAAATACTGAGGATACATGAGCTCAGAGCAGATTTTCAGAAGCACTCAGCATTGCCTTAACTCTGCTACCATTAAAAGCCAGTGCTGGGCCCTTTTGAAAATGCCACCCAGTGACAGAGTGCTGGGCAACAGCAGCTGAACTACCACTCTGGTCACTGTATCTCCAATCAGTTGCCCGGAAATAAAACTGACTAGGACAGTTGTGACTAATGGCTAGATTGGGGATGGGCTGCAGAGAGCTATAAGGGTAATTAACTCATTAGCTCAAAAGGTAGTTAAGGCACTGGCAAGAAGTGCTAGTGGGAGAGAACCAGTCTCTCAGAATTAGTCCCAAGAGAGATTTCCCACCTTTTCTGTCCTTGACCTAGGGAGTTAAAGAGGATATGCTGTTGTAAATAAGATGCTGCTGGTGAGGGGGAATACCGTAAATAAACCACACATTGTGTTTACAATCAGAGTGTCTCCAAGTGCTCTCTGTGTGCAGTGGAAGAAGAGCAGAAGGTATGCCTTGTTAGACACCCCTTCAACTATAACATTAGTGAAAATTTTATGGAAATATTTTAGTTAACTTCATGATAAAAGAAGCTTGTCTGACAGTAATTCATCAGTCCCTCTATGCAACAGCAACTGATCTACATTCAGTTATAACAGTGGTCCCCGAACTTTTTGTTACACCCCTCCCTTACCAGTAATAGAATCTATCTGTGCTCCCTGAGAGCTGCGGTTGGAAGCCAGGTCAGCGCTGGGATTAGGTGGCACTCCTTCCCTGTCCCCCCTGGAGGGCAAGCCTGGGCTCCACTATGCCCCTCCTGAACTTTCCTCCATGCCCCCCCTAGGGAGGCACGCCCCACAGTTTGAGGACCTCTGAGTTATAGGATGCAAAATATAATATATGCCACACAACATGGTATGGTTTCAGAGATGCTGAGCAGGGAGGGAGTTGTGGGGGTGCCTGTATCTCAGAAAAATCAGACTATTATACCCTAATTTTACCTGCTGTTGCTCTGGAAGTAACACCCATTAGTTCCAGAACAGCCTTCCAATTGTGGTGAGGACAAGAAACCTAGCTGGTTTTTAAAATGAAGCTTTAGTGTGCTGATACCACTGCTTCTCATGGCGACCTATATAGTCTCATTGTTTACTTGTACTCCCCCATCTACTGGTATCCATCTGTCTCTTGTCAGATACTAAAAGTATGTCCACACCACTGCAGCTCAGCTATAGCGCTGCAGCTGTGTCACTGTAGTGCTATAGCATAGGTGCTTCCTACACCGAGAGAAGAGTTTTCCCATCAACGTAGCTAATCCACCTCTCAGAGATGGTACCTAGCGCAATGGAAGAATTCTGCATCTGACCTAGATCTACAGAGGATTAGATCAACTTAAGTATATCACTCCAGGTGTGAAATTTTTCACAGACCTCAGGGATGTAGCTAGGTCAACCCAATTTTTAAGTGTAGACCAGGCCTTAGGCTTTGTCTACACTAGCACTTTTGTTGGTTAGGAGTGTGAAAAGAAAAAAAAAAAAAAAAAAACACCACCACACCCCTAACAGACACAAATTTCACCCACAAAAGCACTAGTGCGGACAGCTCCTGACAACATAGCTAATGCTGCTTGCTGGAGGTGGTTTAATTATGCCAGCAAGAGAGCGTTTACACAGGAGACCTTAGAGCAGTACAGCACAGTTGCCAACTTTCACGCTGTAAATAAGCACCCCGACTGTCACAACAAGCCAAAAAACAAGCTAATCCCATTTCAAAACAAGGCCAAAACGAGCCAATCCCTAAGAACCCAACACTATGTGACTAAATCCCCCCAGCCTGCAGTCTGGACTATGGTGGGCCCGCTGTGCACCCCAACTCTCTCTTCCCCCCATTGTTTGGCAGGAGCCGATAAAAAAAAGCAATGAGCTACAACAAGCAACAAGCTAAAAAATAGCCAACAAGCAACTCGCAAGCCAATTAAGCGAAAAACAAGCCCAATGTCTGTGCTTTCTCCATGGGTTTGCCATGTCTGAAGTACAGCTGTATCACTGTAAGGTCTGGGAGACATTGCCTTATAGCGTAAGTTGTTTGGGACAGGAGCTGTCACCATTGCAATACACATAATTCTAACAGTAAGTACACATGGAGATATGTGATAGGATTGCGAGCAGGGCACCAGACTCGATACCCCTAGCGGTCCTGCCAAACCTATGTTCCTGTACAGACACTGCCCCACGCAGGGAAGGGGCTTGATGAGGTACTACCTGCTGAATGGGATGAGGACTGCTGTGCCCCGCTGCCCACGAAGGACCAAGCATCTGCCTCGCTGGCAAATTTCTTGAAGCTGGCGGCCGGGTACCTGTTCACCTGCTCTCGGCACTCCTCCCTACAACACAGCAGCGACAGGCGGGCCGTCAGCACGGAGCCGGGCGGCCCCAGAGGTGGGACAGGACCCCGCGGTCTCCTCCTACCCCGGGCCGACGGGGAAGCCTGGGCTCCCTGGCCGCGCAGGAGACACGGCGCCCCGACGTGAGGGGCTGAAGGAGCCAGCCTGGGTAGGCCTAGTAGGGGAGGGGGATCCACGCCGGTGTCTGGGTCTTGCCCCATACGGGGAGGAGCCCCCAGCCGGGATGGGCGTGGGGACCACCCGGAAGCAGCCACCCTCACCAGGTCTGATAGACTCCGATCCTCCTGCCTCTGCGCACCGCGTAGAACATGCTGCTCCCGCTGCTGCTGGGGACAAAACAAGGGTGAATGAGCGCCGCGAACAGGCGCCGCCACATGGCGCCGCCGGCCGGCTCGCCCCCAGCCGCCCTCAGCCTCGAACCCGCAGCCGCCCACCAACCTTCCGCCCACACAGACGCTTTGCTCTGCGGCGGCCCCGCTCGCCCCCGCCTATCGCGCAAGCACAAGACACAGACAGGTTCCCCCCCCCCGCGCAGGCGCTAAATAGCGCCTGAACGCCACCAGCGCAGGCGCAATGTAGAGGCCTCACATCTAGCTAGCTTGGTCTACCTATTGCGCAGGCGCACTATGCAGCTACCGCCCCGTTCCTTCGGCGAGCGTCTTCTACGGCGCAAGAACCCCGACTGCGCAGGCGCATTGCCTAGCCCTCCCCGGACTCGCTGGAAGAGCAGGGCAGGCGGCTCGTTACAGGGCCCGCACGGGACCAAACTGACAGAACATGCGTTTTTATTAAAGCTGTTCAGGTGGAAGCGGGTGGCCCCAAATGCAGGCTGGAGCCGATACGTCTCTATGCATCAGACCCCTCCCGCCTGAGCACAGGCCGCGTGGCAGAGCCCCCAGGTCACACCCAGCTTTCCAAACCAGCGCGTTTCGGCTCGCGCCCGCCCTGTGCTAGCTGAACTCCCCGGCCCCGCCCCAGCGTGTGTGTCAGGCCGCGCTGCCGGAGCCAGGTGAGGCGGCCCCGCCCTCACCTGCCCAGCAATTCAATCTGTTCCCCCCGCCTAACCTCTCCTCTTCCTGGCCTGGCGGATGGGCCTCCTGCCTGCCCGCCTCAGGTGTGCTGCTGCGGGGCGGAGGGAGGCCCGAAGACCCGCCTCGTTGCCCACAGGAGTGCAGGGGGGAGCAGAGCTGCTGGGCGCTCTGCGGCTCTTTCGGTTTCGGCCCCCAGACCGGCTGCGTATTGCGGTGCTGGTGGGGGGTAGAGCAAGGGAGAACGTTTTGCAGCAGCTCGGCTCAGGAGGGGGCAAATGGGGCAGGCGTCGCGACCAATCAGAGCCTCGGAGGGGGCTTCCCCCGGGCGGGCTCGCATTGGATTGGAGCGCTGGGGCCTAGGCGGGAGCGACTCGTGGCGCCGAGTGGCTTTGGCGTGGCATGGGCAGAAGCTCTTGAAAAAGTGGTTTGCTCGGGTGTCGGCGAACTCTGTGCCTAAGGGGCTTCCATTTGAATAGAGGACGCTCAAGGTTAAATGTTTCTCCATTGTTAGCCCTGCGTGGCCACTCATCGTCACCCCTTCGAATTTCATCCCAAGTGGGAGGTAAAAAGACAGTCAGAGGACAAAGACCATCCTTACAGTCAAAATGGAGTTTGCCGCTTAATAAAGGTACATACAGAGAGTTCAAAATCTCAAACAACATCCATAAATGGTACATAGACTGATTCCTTAAATTGTCACACGGGGGTTCCACATTTATTACAAACCATGACTCTTGCATTTTACTTCCCTAGCTGTTAGCTGCTGCCCTTGAAACCTCTTTGTACACGGGAGGAAATGCAAATGTCCAGACAAAGATGAAAGTAGGTGTTCCTGGCCCCAGTCTGGAAATCCAGGGGCAGCAATAAGTCTAGTAAAATACAAAGAATATGGATCACTTTGACATAAATTTTGCCTTCAACTGAGAGGGAGTGATTTTAGATTTCACCCGATCCTTAATATACTTGCCAATCAGCATTACCATTTTCTTACCCAAATTAAGATCTTTATATCCTCCTTGACAGGCATTGGGTGAAAGGATAATTCATTTGATCTGACTCCCATGAAAATATAACTTATGGCATTTTTCTTACTTCTGACAATTTATTGGTGAAACACTGCATTATACCCATTCAGAATGGCTGCTTTTGATATTTTCACCCAAGTCTTATTTACATTTATTTTCATTAAAATATTAACGTTCTCAAGGTTTTTACTGAGATTCTCAGCATTTTTTACTCTTTGGATTTGCAGCATATTGTGCGTGACTGTCCTTGGTTAGCTTTTCCTTTAATTAAAGGCCTGCTGTAGCAGAAGGTTTTCTCATTCATTATAGGTTTACCCATTCATTTTATTTATATTCTCTTTTGGCCAATAGATAATAAAAGAGCGACCAGCAATAAATGAAGGGGAGAGAAAAGACCTGTTAAATTCATCTCATTAATTCTTGGGTTGAACAGACAGGTCCATAAATTCAATTTACATGCAAGGACTGATCAGTAACTCTTCTACTGTCACAACCAACATACTGAGCTCAGATTCAAAGACAGAGAAAAATGACTTTGAGGTCCATTGAATGCCATCCACATTCACCTTTGTTCCTTTCTGTCAATAACACTGAAGCTGCAGGTAATCACATAATTACATCACTTTTGCTTCATCTACATAGATTTTTTTTCTGAAATATTCCTACCATTGCTGTAGCGCTGCAGTGACAGAAACAATGGGAGTACTAATATAGACTGACAACTGACATTTTTACTACTTTGTCATCTAGCACTGCTGCGTAGGAGGTAAAAATGCCAGTGGCTGGTTTACACCAGCTTTCCCATGGTTGTCATACCACTGGTGGATTTGGGGAGATTTTCAGAAGAAGCTCAGTGTAGATGAGGCAATCCAGGGAAGGCATTCCAGGTGACATAACTCACACTATTTGCATTAAGTGGCAGGACTCACAGAGAAGTATAATAGGAATCATTTAGTCTCCATCTACGCCAGAACATATGACAAAGTCAGGGGAGATATGGCTGTGTCAGTCCCAGGATATTAGAGAAAGTAGGTGAGGTAATATCTGTCATTGGACCAACTTCTGTTGGCAGCGGTTCTCAAACTTCATTGCACCACCACCCCCTTCTGACAACAATAATTACTACATGACTCCAGTAGGATGGGACCAAAACCTGAGCCAGAATGCCACCTTCAGCCCCGGGTTGGGGGGCTCAGGTTTTGGGTTTAGCCCCGGGCCCCAGCAAGTCTAATGCCAGCACCTGGAGACCCCATTAAAATAGGGTCATGACACACTTTGGGATCCTGAGCCACAGTTTGAGAACCACTGGGTAAGAGAGACAAGCTTTTGAGCCACTCTACCTTGAATGATCCCTTAGAACAGGGGTTCTCAACCTTTTTCTTTCTGAGTCCCCCCAAACATGCTAGAAAAACTCCAGGGCCCTGTGGGGGGTAGGGGAACAGTGGTGCTGCAACACTTTTACTAATGGGGGTGCTGAAAGCCAACCCTTTACCCCTGTCCGTGCCCTCTCCCACCCAAAGCTGAGGCTGGGAGCAGGGCCGTGTCTATGGGAGGGGGGACCTGCACAGGGGTAAGGGGGTCGAGGCTGGGAGTGGGCCTGGGCCAGCAGCTGGGACCCCGCGTGTGGGGCCGGGAGCAGAGCCCTGGGCACAGGGCCGGGAGCGGAGCAGCAGCCGGGACCCTGCATGCGGGGCTGGGAGTTGAGCCCCAGGCGCAGGGCTGGGACCACATGTGTGGGGCTGGGAGCAGAGCCCCGGGCATGGGGCTGGGACCCTGCATGCGGGGCCGGGAGTGGAGCCCTGGGCTTGGAGCTGGCAGCTAGGACCCCACGTTGGGGGCCAGAAACAGAGCTCCAGGCGAGGGACTGGGACCCCGCATGCGGAGCCGGGAGCAAAGCCCCGCGTAAAACCTGGGAGTGCTGCACCACCCTCACACCCTTAGTTCTCACGTTTATGGAGGAAGCTGGAGGGCTTGGGACTTTAGCCCTGTGGGCGTCA
>NW_020664393.1:52014478-52132021 GCF_002925995.2 Terrapene triunguis
ATGGGGCCCAGGCAGAGATCGCCACTTCCACCCCCTGACTCACCTCAGCAGGCCATCCAGCCTATCTGGGTTGGGGGCGGGGGGTACAACCAAAAATTATAACTGAAAGGGAGGAGCTCAGCTCAAAAAGTTAAAAATCACTCAGAATGCAGGCAGGGGATAGCTAGGGGCTGTGAGTAGGTGGGGAGGGGGTAGCTCAGGGTGCAGGGAGAGTGGTAGTTAGAGGCTATGTGCATGTAGCTCAGGATGCAGGGAGGAGGTAGCTAGGGACTGTGTGCAGTTGTGGGGGTAGCTCAGGGTGCAAGGAGAGGGGCTGCTAGGGGCTATGTGCAGGCGGGGAGGCTAGCTCAGGGTGCAGGGAGAGGAGTAGCTAAGGGCTGTGTGCAGGTAGCTAAGGGTGCAGGGAGGGAGTAGCTAGGGGCTGTGTGTGGGTAGTTCAGGTGCAGGAAGGGATAGCTAGGGCAGTGGTTCTCAACCAGGGGTCTGGGGCCCCCTGGGGGCCCCCGAGCAGGTTTCAGGGGGTCCATCAAGCAGGGCCAGCATTAGACTCGCTGGGGCCCAGAGCAGAAAGCCGAAGCCACACCGTGACCGTACAGGGCTGGCTTGAGCCCTGTCACCTGGGGCTGAAGTCGAAGCCTGAGCAACATAATTTTGTGGGGGCCTCTGTGTCATGGGGCCCCAGGCAATTGCCATGCTTGGTACCCCTTAATGCTGGCCCTGTCTTTTATATACAGAAAACCAGTTGTTGTGGCACAGGTGGGCCATAGAGTTTTTATAACATGTTGTGTGGGCCTCAGAAAGAAAAAGGTTGAGAACCTCTGAGCTAGAGGGTGTGTGCAGGCAGGAGGGTAGCTAGGGGCTGTGATGCCGGGAGAGGGAGGGGCTGTGTGTGGGTAGCTCAGGATGCAGGGAGAGGGTAGCTAGGGGCTGTGTGCAGGTAGCTCAGGGTACAGGGAGGGGATAGCTAGGGGCTGTGTGCCGGGGAAGCCCCCTCCTGTGGTCACTGCTCCCCAAGGGCACTGTCGGCCCTGGAGCCGGGTCTCCCCACCAGGCAGCTCTTATTAGCTGCACAAGCAGTCAAAGGGGCCTGGGAGCTGAGGAGCTGCTGCAACCCTGGAGCCCAGAGCACCAGCAGCAGACGGGGAGGTGGCTGACTGCTCCATGGACCAGTGAGAGCAGCAGCCGCCCCGAAATGCCTGGCTCCGGCTTCTGGCCTCTGACCTGGCTGGGAGATGGGGCCGTGGGGAAGTGGGGGAGAGGAGGCAATGGGGAGGTGTGGAGCTGCCCCTGGAACTGCCCGCTCTGGTTAGGGCACTGCAGTTTGGGGGGCAATGCCCCCCATGCCCTCCTACAACTCTGCCCATGAGCTCAGGGATTCTGCCCCACAGGGCACCGGGGCTCGCGGACCCCCTGAAACTGGGTCACAGCTCCCCAGGGAGCTGCAGACCCATGGTTGAGAACCACTGCCTTAGAATATGTGCTAACTACTTATGCTAAACAGAGGTGGATTAGGGGTTTGTGGGGCCCTGGGCCAGAGCAAGTGCCCCCCCCCCACGCTCCTGCGAGGGAAATGGGGTCAGGGCACGGGGGCTTGCTCCGCTCCGCCCGGTGCTCCTGCCAGGGAGCAGGGTTGGGGCACAGGAGCGCTGGGTGGAGAGGGTTGGGGCATCCATTTTTCCAGTGGACCCCAATTGGCCGTGGCCCCTGGGCATGGTTGGCCCAGTGGCTAATCTGCCACTAATGCTAAAAATCTGTTCCACCTTACATTGAGCTGTGGTGCTAGGGTGACCAGATGTCCCTATTTTATAGGGACAGTCCAGCTTGTGGGGTCTTTTTCTTATATAGGCTCCTATTACCCCCCACCCCCTGTCCCGATTTTTCACATTTGCTGTCTGGTCACCCTATATGGTGCTTGTGTTATGCTCATACAAAGCACACGGGATGTTTACAGAGGAAGGTAAATACACAGCATTTATTGAGAATACCGCAGTAAGCATATGCTTTTCAGTCACACATACATACACACACACAGTCCTGCAGTGATGTTTATAGTTACCAGTCCAGAGCCTGGATCAATCTAGTGGCCAGCCAGATTGGTCGCAGAGGGGAGCGGGGCTCTATTGGTCGCGATCCGATGCTCCTGGAGTGTGGCAAGACGAACCCAAAGTCCCATGGCCAAGCACCCTGTTCTTATCTCAAAGGTTTTTTTCTCTGTTGAAGCCTATGGATTTTGCTGTGTCAGTTTGTGACCAGTTACTTCTTAATTGGTGTAAACATTCCAATACACCTCAGAGAGGGTCATCCTGTCCTTTGTTCCGATTTAATCAATTGTCCTTAGGGGTGCCAGCCTTCACCTCAGGGTCGTTAATCTGCCCTTCATTATGGATGCGCGTTGATGATTCTTTGATGTCCTTTAAGTCTCTTTACTTCTTCTTCCTTGACTTTGGCTATAACAATGGCCTTTACACCTTATGTTTTCCTGATGCATACATTCCTCATTCACACAAACAGATTGAGAATACAAACAGTAGTACTTTATATCGAGCAAAAAGGCATTGAACCTTGCTAAGTTTTACAATCAATAACCAAGACAATTTACATTGAGACCCAGGCCTTCAATGTTCCTCTAATCTACTTAACATAGACACAATAGAGAATCCTGTCTCTTACTTACTAAAACCTTAAAACAAAAAAAAAAATGTATATTTAACTAGAGTGCCTAATTTGTAATACATATAGGAAACCATAGTAGACATTATAACTTATCCTAAAACAAAAGGGTGACCATAATCAGTCATAAGGATTGTCCTGGTCTGTCATTCCTTTCTGCTATTCAAAAAGGGTGGCTGACAGGATGAAATCAAATCATACATTAATTCTCATAGTACATTATAAAATCCAGCTCCTACACTTGGAGTACTTTTCCAGAACCTGAAGAAGAGTTCAAAAACTTGTCTCAAAAGTTTGTCTCTCTCACCAACAGAAGTTGGTTCAATAAAAGATACTACCTCACCTACCTTGCCTCTCTAAAGTAAGGGGAGCTAATTACCAGAGTTCTTCCCTCCCCTGCACAGTTACAGCACAGTTTTAATATATAATATAGGTGAGAGACCTTAACTATGTAGGCTAAAGTTTGAAAGCTTATAAGTGAGGCCCCTGATGCAGCTACAATTGCAATGTAGCTGCAGTCTTAATCTCATGGTGATCCATTGTTTTTGCCAGAAATGTTATAAGTGGTTCCCCAGAATAAGGTATTTAACAAAGTATGGAAAACAGTGCTTCCAGCATTTTTTCTTACCACTGTTTTGTCTAACCCTGGTCTTCATATCAGTGTGGCAGGCAGTCTACTCTTGTGCCTTCCATAGTTGATACACCAGTGTTAATGCAACTTTCCCAAATTGTCAATGCTTGACAGGTTATATTGAGATGAATTGAGGCATGGGAGGTAGAGGTTACACCTTTTCTACTGCTATAATTTGTATGGGGACAGTTTTCTACAAAGCACAGGTATTAGTTTACATTGTTTTAGAGTGGAAAAGGTCAAATAATACACAAGGCTCTAAAACAGAGAAATCTGCAATTTTTTTCACTCAAATGATCTTCTACTTATCCTAGGCATAACCCTCTCCAGCTGTGAAGGCCCTAATATATCATTAGACTTTCAGATGAATGTCAAAGATGCCAAATGTGGGACACAGGGAAAACAAAAACTAGAGAATAAATCAGAGCTTTTCAGGGCACGTCCCTGCTTTTCCCTTCTATCACAAGAGTGTAACAGGAAAAATTCTTCAGACACTGAAACAACTATATCAATCAAATAAGACACACACATAGGGAGTGGGGACTAGAATCCCCTGAAACACAGCTCCAGAAACACAGGCTGCTATTATTTGATCCAAAAGAGAATTTCTTTATCTGGTGGTAGTGGTAGCAGATTATTTATCCTCTCTGTTGGCCAATCAGTAGATTGCAACATTACATGCTCTCTCATTCAAACAAAGGTATAATCTCTACTGACTCCAGTGGGGCTCCAGATATCTACAGCAGTCCGCTGCACAAATTTCATTTCAGGATCAAGGCCAAAACCTCTCCTTGGTTAGATAAAGCCTGAGCTTCTGTGATTCACAAGAGTTCAGCGATTGGGCACCAATCTATAATTAATCCATATCCATAAAACAGACACAATTACTATATATATCACACATGTCCCCTGCAGAGTAAGTACTAAACCTCTGATGCTTAAGCCCCCTACGCTCAGGCTTCTATTACTTGAACTAAAAGAAAACTTTTTTATGAAGTAGCAGTAACTGCTAATGTATTTGCTCAGTAGGCCATCCACTAGTGGTAGAGCTGGTCAGAAAAGTTTTAATCTAAAAGTTATTTTAATATAAAAACAGGGAAAATGTAAACTAAAATTTGCACACAGACACACAAAAATTTCTGTTTCTCCAGAAGCTGCTGTACTAACAGGTACAATATTCTCTCACTCATACCCACAAGGACCTGACTCTGCAAAGATTTAAGCACGTGCTTAACTTTAGCTTCACTGGGACTACTCACAATGTGTAATGAGAATAGTCACAGGGCTAAAGTCAAGCCAAGCACATGTGTATGTCTTTGGAGGATCAGGGCCAAAGTCAGTATATTAAAAGTGGTAATGCGATAAAACCAGCACATTAAAGAGTTAAATTTCCTGTGGGGGCACTGTGACTGCAGAACTCTGCTATAAATTCAGCCATGTTTTACCACCCCTTTTCTTCAAACTCTCTTCAAACTGCACTTCTGGGTTTAGTTGGGCCTTGATTTTAAACTAGGTAAGTTTCCAAAATATTTTTTTAAATCTTTTCCTTTTTTAAACTCAAACATATAGGCTATCCCTTCAGTTCTATCTATTTAATTTTAATTAAATTGTATTTATGTTTTTCTTTTACTTGAAGTCTGGAGAAAGAATAAGGTTTTCATATAGCTGAGGGAATGATGCAAACAAAAAGAAGGAGAAATGGGCAGAAAAAAATAGCGAGTGGCTAGTTTTGAGGTTCTGTCTTTTAGGAGGCTTCCTTCCCCTTCTAATACAGATCCATACTTAAATAGATTGTAAATTCTGTTTAGCTAAAATTATTACTGACAACATTTGGTTGGTCATAGTTGATGCGGGGGCGGGGGGAGGCAGGGAGGATAATCTGTGTTAGATAATGCATTAGCTTGAAGCATGTTTAAACTAAATTTAAAATTTATTCCCTAGGATGGGTAAAAATATCCCCTTAACAAAGTCTTCAAGAAACTAAATGCATCTTATTTTAAGTCATTCAGGAATTAAATAGTCTCTTACCACCTCAGGACTGTCACTTGGTGTCTTGCAGAGTAACTATGCAGGTATACATTTAGTTACTATGATGGCAAGGGTTATATCATTACTGAAATAGTCAAAAACTGAGGAAAAGAAGTCATCATATTTACCTGCTCCTGGGGATACCCTTCTCCGAGATCTTCCAAAAGAAAAGGCTTACTGGTTTTGAATTTTCAATTTGACAACTAATACACATCATGTAGCCACATGGGTGCAATTGCTACCACCATAACACTTAAAATATGTATATACCTTCATATTAGTGGGCTCTGACTCTTGCATGGAAAATTGTACCACTACATGATCATGGAGAGCTATTCTAGGCGCTCTTAATACCAAAGAGACATTAGTTTGCTTAGTGGAATAATCATAGGACCGGGGAACTAGAAATAGCGGAGTTAAACTCAAGTTTGTATAACTGACTTATTGTGACTTTAAGAAGTCACGTGACTTCCTTGTTCCTTCTCTGTTTTCCTCCTGTCAAATGTGGTATTCAAATATCCCATTTCTGTTGTGACGACTAAGGGCTCGATTCGCAAAAGGACTTAGGTGCCTAACTGCCACTTTAGGCACTTAAGTCCTAAAACCAGGCCCCACTGGGATTCACTAAGCCCCCACTCAGCTGCCATCAAACCCTGTAGGTGCCTAAACTCGCTCAGCACCTGAACTTTTGCAGTACAAGTTCCCTAGGTGCCTGTGTTTCTTCTTCTGGGTATGCGTACTGCAGCACCACAACAGGGATCTAGATGTCTAAGCCTCAGAGCGCTACATGAACCATGGGAAGATAGGCAGTCCTCTACCTAACTCACAGCCGGGCCCCCAAGCTCACTTATAGATGAATGTACACAGAATGGGGAGACCTTTCCTCTTAACTTTCAACTGAATGGCTACTATACTTGGCTGGGATGTAGAAGACCCCTGGTTCAAGTCCCCATAGGGAGGGAGAGGGTTTGAACAGGGGACCTGTAACCCAGGGACTTCTTGGTGTCAATTGGCAGAGGACACAGGGGTGCATAAGGGTTACAGGGATCATCTACATCAGGGTGGCCAGCCTGAGAAGGAGCCAGAATTTATCAATGTACATTTCCAAAGAGCCACAGTAATACATCAGCAGCCCCCCATCAGCTCCTCCCCCCCTGCTCCCAGCGCCTGCCACTCACTGGCAGCTCCACCGATCAGCGCCTCCCCCTACCTCCCGATCAGCTGTTTTGTGGCATGCAGGAGGCTCGGGGTGTGTGTGTGTGAGAGAGAGAGAGCGTGCGCGCGAGGACATGGCAGGCTCAGGGGAGGGGGCGGGAAGGGGTGGAGTGGGGGCAGGGCCTGTGGCAAAGCCAGGGGTTGAGCAGTGAGCACCCCCCAACACATTGGAAAGTTGGTGCCTGTAGCTCCAGCTCCGGAGTCAGTGCCTATACAAGGAGCCGCATATTAACTTCTGAAGAGCTGCATGTGGCTCCAGAGTCACAGGTTGGCCACCCCTGATCTATATAGTTAGCCAAAGAACTTCATGTAAGTTGTCTACTGAAAGCCTATATCTTACTGATCATCATAGTACTTGCAAAATGGATGGATGGATAATATGTAAGGAGTTATGTGAAATGTTATTAAGGTCTGTGATGGGACTGGTCACCAAAAGATGAGAAACAGCCTTCTTTCAGACAAGAGATGTTTATCTATTTGTTTGGCTACATGGAAATTGAATATTGTATGGTTCACAATAGACACCTATTTACAGTCTGAGCCTAATGCTAATGAAGGTATTGTAAGAACTTCCAGAAAGGGAATTTACAGAAGAATTAAACCAGGAGGAAGGAGCCCTCTTTACAAGATAAGACGATGGCTTTTTGGACTATAACTGTAGGTACAGAGCTACACTCTGCATCCTTTACTGAGGGGACAGGCTGAGAGAATGTCTTGTTTCATGACCAAAAAGGGATCACAGCCTACCGGCTGAAAAGCGCTGGTGAGCAATACCAAGTTCTAGAATGTATATTATAATTTTATTTTATATGTAGTTAGTTTCCAATACTTCCATCAACATGTTGCTTCTTGAATCTATTAAATATGTTTAGAATAAAAACAAGAAGTATATTTAAGCGCTGTGTGTGGAGAAGAGTGATGATCTTGAGGTGTAACTGGCAAACTGAGGTGTACTGCAGGTGACGGGGTTCCAGATCCAGGGCGAGCCCGTCATCCCCCTGGCAGAGGGGCAGGCATACCAGCACCTCGGCATGCTGATGGGTTTCCGTGTCCAGCAGACACCCAAGGACACCATCCAGGAGATCTTGCAGGATGCCGCCAGATCGACACCTCCCTGCTGGCCCTGTGGCTGAAGATAAACGCCCTGAACACCTTCCTGATCCCCCCGCATCTCATTCGTCCTAAGGGGATCCGCGGTGGCGAAGGTGTCCCTCAACAAGGCAGACAAGATCGTCCGGCAGCTGGTGAAGAAGTGGCTGTTCCTTGCCCAGAGAGTCTACATAACCCACAGGCACGGCGGCACCAACATCCCCGCATGGGCGACCTGTGTGACGTCGCCGTAATCACCCACGCCTTCCGCTTGCTGACATGTCCTGACGCCACGGTAAGGAACATCGCGGCGAACGCCCTGTGTGATGTGACAAAGAAGCAGATGAGCAGAGCCCCCTCCAACCAAGACATCGCCACCTTCCTGTGCGGCTCCCTGGATGGCGAATTCAGACGGGATGGGTGCGATATCGCTTCACTGTGGTCCCGTGCTCGCAACGCCACGTGTCGCTTGGGGAAGTGCGTCAGCTGCCGCTGGGAGTGGTGCGAGGAGTGCCAGGAGCTGGGAGTCCTGGTGCCGCAGATCAAGTCCGACAACACCATTGTCACCCTGAGCACCCGGGGCATGTTGGAGAGGACCCTGAAGGCCACTGTCCACTCGCTGTACATGGAAACCCTGAAGCATAAACCGGACCAGGGTAAAGCCTTCGAGTTGACCAGCAAGTGGGATGCCAGCAACCACTTCCTCACCGGGGGCAGCTTCATCCTTTTCGCTGACTGGCGGTTCATCCACCATGCCTGGCTCAACTGCGTCCCGCTCAACGGCGTCATCCTCCATGGGAACCGAGACAAGCGTTGCAGGAAGTGCGGCTACTCCAATGAGATCCTGCCCCACGTCCTGTGCAGCTGCAAGACCCACTCCAGGGCCTGGCAGGTGCACCACAACGCCATCCAGAACTGCCTGGTTAAAGCCATCGCACCAGGCCTGGGGGAGGTCGCCGTGAACTGCGCCATCCCCGGTACCGACAGCCAGCTGCGACTTGACGTTGTCACTGATGAGGCCCAGAAAAAGATCATCCTCGTTGATGTCACGGTCTCCTTTGAAAACAGGACCCCAGCCTTTCGTGAAGCCCATGCTCGTAAGATGGAAAAGTACGTTCTCCTGGCTGACACCCTGAAAGCAAAGGGCTACGAGGTGCAGATGGACTCCCCGATCATCGGAGCCCTGGGCACCTGGGACCCCTGCAACGAGCATGTGCTGCGGACCTGTGGGATTGGTTGACGCTACGCACGGCTCATGCGGCGCCTCATGTTCTCAGACACCATCCGATGGTCCAGGGACATCTACACCGAACACAACACCGGCCACCAACAGTAGCAGTAGCAGGAGGCATGAGCCAGAGCAACATTGTGCATTGACTACAAGAAAGGGACCGAGAGACTTTTCCATTGGACCATATGAACTGGAACCATAAACTCACTGAACGTTAAATCTCACCAAATGAGGGTCAATCCATCCTCATCATCGTATCGACTCATTATACTCCACACCTGAACATAGCCATTATATGAACAACATACCCTCATATCTCAATGTCTGTACTTTGACCCGTTAACCTTTTACCCCCAATCGGGGATATTGCAGATTATGTATTCCTTAGGCCATCTGATCTTAAACCAAACTTTGCACTCCTTGATAATCTGTACGTTATTCCCTGATAACCAGAAACTTCTCCGCTTAAACTCTGTACCATTCACTTTTTTTCTAAACATCATCTTAATAAAATTTTTAATTCCTTTGGGAATAGCGGATTTGTGAATTCTTTGAGTGTCTAGTGGAACTGGTTTTGGATAGTTTAGATGGATGCTCAGAGTGCTCAGGGTAGGGGTGCTGGAACAATTTTTATAATGGGGGTGCTGAGAGCCATTGAACCAAACTGTAAACCCTGTATATGATGGAAACCACTTCAAGCTAGGGAGTGTGACATCACCCCCCACACCCTTAGTTTTAGCATTTATGGCTCAGGGGTTGGTGTGCACCTATTGTTAATCTGTAAAGAGAGAGGTAGGGCTGGCTTCTGGAGGCTTGGAAGGCAGTGGCTTGTGTTGCCAGAGGCTGGTGGTGTTGCGGGAACTGACCCACGGCAGGCACAGACAAGGCTGAGAGCAGGTACTAGGGAAGTGCCACACAACCATGGGTACCATCACACTTTCCCACCTCTCAGTGCTCTAACCACTGAGCTATGGGTTATTTTATTGGGGTGGGGGGTGGGGGTCCTTTAGTCTCTCCCCTTGAAGCTGTTCCACTGTGGATTAAATCAAGTCATTGGATGAAAGCGCAACTCTGTAGCTTCATGGTTAGAGCACTTATCTGGGAAGTGGGAGACCCAGGATTCAGTTTCCCTGCTCCAATAACTTTATAGACAATTTATTCACAGTGGAACAGCTGTAACAGAGAACCCTGTAGACTAGGAGCATGAAACGCGCTTGTATTAACATAAAATTATAGAAGAAACTTAAATCTGCTGAAGGGCCAGAAAAAGAACATAGCACAAGAGTGGCAGGGCCCTGGCAGCCCCATATGGCCACCTGCATACAGAAAAGAGGAGCCTTCTACCCATCTTCCACTTCCCTTAACTTGGTAACAATAAGACGTGCTATTCTGAACTGCACACGCGCCCTGCGCCAACATCGTTCCACGGCAAGGCGACTGCGCATGCGCCATCCTGCATCCTCTGTTCCATAGCTTCATCCTGGAGCCACGGTCTCCTCAGCCGGCTATGACAACACTAGTCCGCGCCCATGCCAATAGCTGAATTCCCCAGTTCGGCTTCACTCTGGCGGAAGTGGCTCGGGATGCTATAGGTCGGACTGCCCCTCTTCCGGGTTTGGCTTCAGGTCTGTGTGGGCGGGGCGAGTCCTTCCCGGGCCGGGACCTGAGCAGTTCTCGCGAGAGCTCTCCCTCTTCCTAGGCCGGCGCTGAGAGAGGTAGGTGCTTGAGGCCGCCGCCGCAGCATCGCGTTTTACCCGCTGTCCCCGCAATACCTCGCCGAGCGGGCACCAGCCCCTCCGGCCGGAGGAGTCGGTTGGGGATGCGTCCGATTAGCGGCCTCCCGCGGCCCGATGGCCGCCCGGGGACCCGACACACCCCGCCTGGAGCCGGGGGCACCCGGCCCCGCGGAGCCTGTCTCCTCCGGGCAGAGCTAGGGCCGCCGTCCGGGCTCGAGTGGGGGGCCGCGGCTGTGGGGCTTCTGAGCCGGGGGCCTCCGTCTAGGCCCGGGATCTGTACGGCTCCTCCGTGCAGAGGCCGCCCCAGTAAATGGTGGGCTCCTGCCGGGCTCGGGCAGCGGGGGAAGGGAGCAGCCCTCCGACCCGTCCCCCTCGAAGAGGCAGTGGCCCTGCAGCGCGGCGTGGCCAGGACGCTGCTGGCCCTGGTGCGGACCTGAGGAGAGGCTGCTTCTGTCAGGAGCCTGTTCCCAGAGAAATCTGACCTGTGCGACTCCACTGCTCGCGTTTCCCCCATGTGACCGCTTTGAACTGTGCGCGGCTTGTGAAGCGTCTCACCTCTTCTCTCAGATCTGACACAGGGATGAAGGGCCTAAATCTCTGCCGTGTCCAACTAACAGAAAGCCCTTGGCTCTGCATTGTGGCTAGTAGTCATGTGTCTGCTGACAATTGAGATGTTTCTGTTCTTTGGGTTGTAGAAAGGCCATGTTCAGTTCTAGTGCGAAGATTGTGAAGCCCAATGGTGAGAAGCCAGATGAATTCGAGTCTGGTATATCCCAGGTATGTCGGTTTTCCTCCACTGTCACCTAATAACTTGAACTAAAAAAAACAGTGGAAGCACAGGTATAGTCAAGCTTAATTCAAAACTGACCTTTTGATTCAAAACTGAAGTTAAACTTCCGGAATAAGTCTGTTTCCTAAGGAATATAGGAATTGCAGATTTTTGCTTCATATTCATATAACAGATGCCTTATGTTTCAGAGGGAAGTGTAAGAACTAGCCAATCATGCAGTGAATGATGTATCCATTTTGGGTGGTGAGGGTTAGGGTGTTCGTTTGTGACCCCATGGATCAGTTTTTGCCTGGAAACAAATATATACAGATCGTTTATAGCAGATGGTTGCTTAGTGTTTAGCAAACTAGTGCATGTACACAAATGCACCAGAAAGTAAAATGTTGTAAGAGAAAAGGCAACTTAAAATTGTCAGTAATCAATATTGTTCTCGCTAATTCTTCTCTGTAGGCTCTCCTGGAGTTGGAGATGAACTCTGACTTAAAAGCTCAGCTGAGAGAGTTGAACATCACAGCAGCTAAGGTAGGTTTAATATCCATTTAAGATAGATCCCAACATACTGAATTGTCAGTTGGCAACAAAGTCAGTCACCTTTTTTGGATGGGATGCAAGTGGTTTTTTTTAAATGTGCCATGTGACAAGTGGTCAAAAAGTTTGAACTAAAGATTAATGCAAGATTTCATGGGATTGTCTTGCTGAATACTGTTGACTTAATGGGAGGAGGCAGACTTCAAGCTTTGTAACCCTGTTTACTGGAGCTGACTGCTGTAGCTTTTTATTTTTTATTTAAAATACAGTTCTAGTCTGAAAAGTGACTGTAAAAAATGTCATTAGAGCTTCCACAATTCTGACTCCAGATAAACTGATCAAATTTAATAAGTATAAAACCTATTTCTAACTTCCCAGACTAAGTTTGCAGGACTGGATCTGAAAATCCAAATGGCTTCTTGCTTGCTTTACTAACACTGAAGTTGCAATTTCAGAATCTTCATCAATGAAATGCAGACTAGAATTGTCCTCGTTTTATAGAACAGCTCTGGGGTGTCTAACATATATGGCATATAATATTCATGTCATTATAAAAAAATAAACCACCAACTTGGACTATATAAAACGGGAGTAGATCAAGATACCAGTCTCTCATAGTCACAGAGTAAGTGTCAGCTCTTCAAAGTTTAATTTTAGTCTAGGACGTGATTGTAACAATGGCATGAGGCCGGTATTTTAAAAAACAACAACAACAACAACAAAAACCCCAAAAACTTCAGAACAAAATTTATTCAAATTACAAATTCATTTGGCAGCCCTGCACAGCAAACCTGAGATTCAAAGGTGATCTTCATACATAAGCAGTAATAAAGTTTATGCAGATTCTTGTCTCCCTAATGGTACCTGTGCAGATTTGTTGGGGTCTATACAGGTATTGACTGGAATTCAGTAAACAAATCTGAAGTTGCAAACTGAATTTTGGACTTTAGGCAAGTGGCTGGGGTGTGCACACTGACCTCTAATGGGGTCTGAATCTGTGTTGAGAAGTTCAGTACTTGTGCCAAGAGGGCTGTTCCTAATGAGATAAAAGGGGCTATTGTTGAACAGATTTTGAAACCGTGAGGACACAATGCATTTTAGTAAATGCAACATGGGCATCCAGTGAGGTGGGTCTCCTAGGGCTCTACCCAAGTAGCTTTTGGGAGCATAACTCTAAGGGTACGTCTATACCCAGCCGCTAGTTCGGCGGCTGGCAATCGAACTTCTGGGTTCGACTTATCGCGTCCAGACAAGACGCGATAAGTCGAACCCGGAAGTGCTCGCCGTCGACTGCGGTACTCCTGCTCGGCGAGAGGAGTACCGCGGAGTCGACAGGGGAGCCTGCCTGCCGCGTCTGGATCGAGGTAAGTTCGAACTAAGGTACTTCGAACTTCAGCTACGTTATTCATGTAGCTGAAGTTGCGTACCTTAGTTCGATTTGGGGGGTTAGTGTAGACCAAGCCTAAGACAGAGGTGGGGAACCTTTTTTCTATCAGGGGCCATTTACCCACAGAAAAAAATTAGTGCGGGCCACACAGTGAGGGGAGTGGGACGGGAATAGACTTGGGGCTTAGGCTCCAGGGTGGGGCCAGAAATGAGGGGTTCAGGGTGGAAGGGGGTGTGGGCTCTGGGGTAGGGATGAAAACAACAAGGAGTCTGGTGGCACCTTAAAGACTAACAGATTTATTTGGGCATAAGCTTTCGTGAGTAAAAACCTCACTTGGGGTTTGTGGTGCAGGAGGGGGCTCCAGGCTGGGGCCAAGGGGTTTGGAGTGCAGGAGTGGGCTCAGGACTGGAGCAGGGGGTTGGCGTGTGGGAGGAGATGCAGGGTGCAGACTCTGGGAGGGGGCTGAGGGCTTTGGCAGGAATGCTGGGGTGCAGGCTTAGGCCAGGCAGCACTTACCTCAGGAGGCTCCCTGGCTCCGCGTTGTTCCCGGAAGCTGCCGGCATGTCCCTAGGCTGAGGCGCGGCCAGGCAGCTCTATGCAGTGCGCGCTTCCCACGCCCGCAGCTCCCATTGGCTGCAGTTCCTAACGAATGGGAGCTGTGGAGGTGGAGCTCAGGACCGGGGCAGTGTGCAGAGCTTCCCTGAATGCACCTGTGCCTAGGGGCTGCAGGGACATACCAGTAGCTTCCAGGAGCTGCACCAAGCCAACGAGACTCTCTCTTCCCCCCCCAACCTCCTCCGAAGCAGGCTGAGCCAGTGCTTGAGGCTCCAGCCCCACGGGGGGTGGTGGAGGGTGTTGCTGAGGCTCGGGGCTTGTGGCACAGAGATTTGCTGTAGGCCGGATGAAATTAGGCAGTGGGCTCGATCCAGCCCGCAGGTTCCCCACCCCTGCTCTAAGGAGTAATGACCTAGAGTCCCATTCCATGATGTTGGAGGATAAGCTTGTGCCCAGCAGTAAGGCTGGTGAGGGAAGCATCAACTTGATCGCATACTGGGAAGATAAACCATTCGGGACACAATCATGTTACCATGTTTATAAAAGTATTTGGGGGGAGACAAAGTACTATTGAAATAGCAGTGCGGATCTTGGCAAATCAGTAGATGTGACTGACTAAGCTACCTTTAATATTTGTATGAAGATGTTGTGTGGAAGACAGTTAATGGAGGGTGTTTAGGCGATCAACCTGTTTGTGTTGAATTCTACCCTTCATGTACGCCAGAGGTAACCTTATTTGAAACTTGATCTCAGTACCAGCCCCATGCAATTCTGTTGCACTGGAGACCAATTCAGTCTACATATTGATGTCTACTTGTGTGAGATTCTCCTGTTTGAAAGGGTAGGTGAATTTGAATTGTAATTAGCGACAGTCCCATGACATGTAGGGATACTAGCCTAATGGGTTAAAAGGTTGTTCGTTTCATGCAGCAATTCACAATAGCAACAAAATACATAGCAGCAAAGCTTGCATGAGAAAACCGCCATTATTATTATGTTTAATGGATTTCGTCTTAAGTGTATATTTTTGTCTTCTGTCTTAGGAAATTGAAGTAGGGGGTGGTAGAAAAGCAATCATAATCTTTGTACCAGTTCCTCAGCTGAAATCTTTCCAGAAGATCCAGGTCCGACTAGTTCGTGAGCTGGAGAAAAAATTCAGCGGCAAGCATGTGGTGTTCATTGCTCAGGTAAATAGTTGATTATTTTCTGGTTTATCACTCTGTATGTGGCATATTGATGCTCTGAACCTGTTGGGGCTGGGGAGGTAAACGTATCAAATATGTGTTGTTGTTTTTTTTTCTAGCTGTAGATCAAATACCTTTCCTAGACACTGTCAGCCTGTGGCTGCACATAAGTCCCAACAGCTTGCATAAGTTTGCTTTAAGCAGTAGAGAAAAACTGTATAGGATGGTTGAACAATACTCTGAAAAGGAGAAATAACATGTAGCTGGAGTAGAGTCCTAGAAGTAATGAAACTTAAGCAGGAAAAATGTAAGCATGGTATTTTTGCAGACTCTACATGAAAGTAGAATAAAAGTAAGCTTTAATACAAGTGGCAGGGAGAGGGGGAGTTTTATTTGCTGTCTTTAAAGTGAAAAGGAAGAACCTAAATCTTTCTCTGGCTGGAATACAATAATTTCAGATGGGGCAATGCTAGTGAGATCTGACTTACTTTAATCTTAAACACCCACCCCCAAATTTAAGCCAAGAAAAGCTTTTTGAGATGGGAATAGATGTATGAGAAGCTAGCTTTAGGAAGAGAGCAAGCTCCTGGAGTTCTTATTACCATGAGGATAACTTTAAATGGATGCATGTGTGTTTTCTTAATAGTTATGAAGGCTACCCTTCATCTGTGAAGGGAAGAAGAGATCCATTTTTTGTATTGTGGTTTAAAAAGATCAAAATACCTGAATTGAATTTGTGTGACTGGGTATATTCTGGGCAATAAAATGCCTCTGCTAATCCTCCACTTTAAACTTTAGGCTCTCATGCTCATAAGACAAAGCTGTGTGTGAGCTATCGCATAACACAATAACAAATGTATAATGCTGTTAATTATTGAAATCTTTAATGGTATAAAAAGGGTGAAGTGTTTTAACGGATTATAACAAATCATACCACTGTGGGGTACTTTAGAACATTTGTCTTCAGTGGTAGTGGCTTGGCGATAGCAAGCATGAGAGTTCTGGATACTGCCAAGGTTCAGAGGGTTTGTCTTCACTATGTGGGTAAGTCAACCTAAGTTATGTTACTCCAGCTACGTGAACATGCTACTCCATCGACGTAGCTTAGGTCGACTTACCCCATTGTCTTCACTGCCTTGCATCAATGGCAGACACTCTCCGGTCAACTTCCCTTACTTTTCTTGGAGAGCTGGAGTACTGGGCTCGACCAGAGAGTGCTCTGCCGTCGATTTAGCGGGCCTTCCTTCACTAGACCCACTAAATCAATCGCTGCTGAATTGATTACAGCAGCAGTGATCTCGCCATAGTGAAGATCAGCCCTAGAACTCCTACCTTCCTAGTTAAACAATGAAAATTCTCACAACATAAGATAAGGCTCCCTATGATGAGTTGCACTGGCTTAACTAAAGGGATATTTTTATGCTGATTTTTTTTTTAACTGGTGTAGACTTCTGTGTGGACAGTCTAACTTAAAAATCCATTTAAGCTAAATGAAAATTCATTACAACTATTAGCTAAACCAAAGTAACACACTTTTAAACTAACATAAGTGTCCACATGGACAGTCTGCACAAGTTTAACAAAAGCGGTGTAAATATCCCTTTAGTCAAACTTCTACAACTTCCTCATATAGACATAGCATAGGTGTCCAAAGAACTGACACCAGGAGCAGATGAATAACAATCTCAAGAATAATCTAGTGGGAAATCACAATGGGCAAAACTCTCTGCAGTGTTTTTTAGCAACTATTTCTAGAAAAGGTTCTCTCTCCCTTCCCCCTCCATCAGCCGCGTCCCCCTCCCCCATGTGAGTGAACAGATTATCTTGGCTACTAGCTTTGTTAAATACAAACTATTCTCCCCAAACCTTTCCTTCTTCCCACTGAACATACTGGGCATGAGAATTTAAGTTTGAGGTTTCAGCAATGCACTACAGAAACTGACTTTATCATAAAGCTCAACTTCTATAATTGGAATGTGCTTTTGGGTATTTCTTGAACATTCCTTGATGCTATGTGGAAACAATTGTGGGATTTCTGCAGGAGAATGGTAACCCTTGAAAGAGAGTCATATTTATGACTTCAAATCTGAACATCTCTGATTCTGAGGATCTTGACTAAATGCTTCATGAGGCTTGGTATCCCTTTCGTTCACAGAGAAGGATTTTGCCCAAACCAACAAGGAAAAGCCGTACAAAAAACAAGCAAAAGCGTCCCAGGAGGTAAGTAAATCTTACACTGCTGAAATATGTGCCATTTCTCTTATGACTTGCATGACTGCCATTTTGATCATATGTAAAGGATCTGAGAAAGATCACAAAACAAATATGCTGGGACATTGGATCTGCAAAGATTCTTCCTTTTGGCATGTAAGGTTAAGGTACAAATAGTGCCATTTATCATCCCATATTTCCTTGTATCTTCAATATTCAGATCGCTTCTCTTCAAAATCAATCCCTCAATGTGTTTCAAAAACTTACTACTGTCACTTTCTAATCTTGCAGTTCTAGAATGGCTGTGAGATAGCAGTGAGGACTATGTTCTACCACATTGGCTTAGTTGTCAATTCTGAGATTTTTGGTGTATTTCTTTTTAAATACTTGATTTGCCTGGTTTCTGGCCTTACGTGGAAACTGACAGTGCGTTCCGAATATGTTGTACACATTTTCCCAATCTTTCCATTTACATCCAGCACTCTTCTTTTTCTGGTAGTTGTTAGCAAAATATTTGCCAAAAGCAATTACAAATAACTAACTTCTGTTTTTTGGTCTGCCCAGCCATGGTCTTAAGATTGCCTCATTGTGGGCATCTTGGAAAACAGTGTATGTAAACTGAGTAACTTAAGTGGGTTGGATTGGGTTCCCCTCCCAATAACTTGTTCATCTGTTGTAATGCTAGCTTTGGAACAGATGAACATCCAGGGAATGGACACTAACTCTTCATCTGTACTGCAGAGAATTCAGTCCAGGAATTACATGCTAGCTAAGTTCCCTCTAAGCTGCGCAGCTGTGCAGCAGGCTATCAAGAGCCACGCAGGTGGGAAGAGGCGCCTCTGCCCCAGGTTGCTGCCATGAGAGAGGGCTTGGGGGAGTGCCCTCCCCTGGGGCAGCCTGCTCCCCAAACCTCTCATCCCTGGCCCCACCCCAGAGCCCGTACCCCCAGCTGGAGCCCTCACCCCCACCCGGAACCCAAACCCTCTGTCCCAGTCCTGAGCCCCCTCCAGAGCCCTCACTCCCCATACCCCAGCCCTGAGCCCTCCTCCCACACTCTGAACCCTTTGGCCTCGCCTCCATATTGGTGCACATAACAATTCATTCTGCACATGGATGTTAAAAATTAGAGGGAACACTGCGTGCTAGCGATAATTAGGCAAGGTAAAATTATAAAATTTGAATAGTGATCACTGTGTGCGTGACGAGGGATGTAGATACATCCTACCCTTATGTTTTGCCCCAAGAGATTTGATTTTTATTTGTGCAATTTTTTGATATACTCTTGTAGGTGTTTTGTTGTTGTTGCTACCTGCGTGGGTGGGGAAGGAGGCTGGGCTTGCATGGGAAGCTGTGATCCAGGAGGGAAACTTTTTTTTTTAATTCTGACTTGGGGTAGAGAAAGAAAGTCATCACTCAAAAATAGTGTCATTGGCACTCTGTTCAAATCTAAGCAACAGTTTGCTTCTGTTAAACATTTTCTCTAGCTAGTTGGTCTGACTGAAATTGTGGACTGTCTACGTTGACGGAGTAATTTGCACTTGGTGTTGGTTTCATTCTGGGATACAATCAGTTTCACTTTAATTTTAATGTCAAGGATAATATTTTATACACTGATTTTTGGAACATATGTAAATGGGTATTCAAAGAACTTCATAGGGCACTTAAAAGGAATTTTTGTGGTCTAAGATGTAGAAAACTCTTATCAGACACTGCACCAATAGGGCTGTATAGGGGGAAACTTGCATTCTAGTTCCCTTGAAACTGCAGACTCTGTTCTACGGGACCTGCTAGATATGAGTCTGTGGTCCATTACAGAATCATCTCTAACACTGCAAGAAGTGGGGCATTGGAGGGGAATAACCCAATATTTTTGCTAACATGACCGGTTGACACATTCTAACTTAATGCAGTAAATACACTCTTAAAAGTAGTATCCCTCAAATTCTTCATTTGAGGACGTATTGGTCACACTTACAGGTGGCACTGTATATAAACTTGATAACTTGTATAAATACAACTTGCTTACACTGAATAGTGAAGCATCGATAGAAATAGTGCAGTCTCAAATATCACTTTCACTACAAACTGCTGAGTTATATTTTGTACTGCCATGTCCCTGGCTCCTGGAATAGCTTCTGAGATGAATTGTGGCATGGTCACAACTAACTTGTTGATATGGTGTAGTACGGAATTCATGTTAGCAGTTTATTTACTAGCCCATACATTCCTTTATCCCAGGAATTGTGGTAGTATCTCTTTGGTAGATTATAGGGGAAGTATATTTTATAGTTGTTAGACTAAACTTGCCAACCCCTTGAAGGTTTAAATCAGTAGTTCTCAAACTTGGGGTCAGAACCCCTCAGGGGCTTGCGAGGTTATTACATGGGGGGGGGGGGGGTGTCACAAGCTGTCAGCCTCCACCCCAACCCTGCTCTGCATCCAGCATTTATAATGGTGTTCAATATTTTAAAAAAGCGTTTTTAATTTATAAGGGGGGATTGCACTCAGGGGCTTGCTGTGTGAAAAGGGTCACCAGTGCAAAAGTTTGAGAATCACTGGTTTAATTAATTTAAAATACTGCATTTCAGCCGTACACTTACTGCAGTGCATGATGCCATTCTCGAAGATCTGGTCTTCCCTAGTGAAATTGTGGGCAAGAGAATCCGCGTGAAACTAGACGGCAGCAGACTCATAAAGGTCCATTTGGACAAAGCACAACAGAATAATGTTGAACACAAGGTAAGGAACGAACTTTATACTCTTCTCTGTAACACAAGGGTTGTGATGAGTCATAGCTGCGTGTAAAACTCAAAACTGCTGCAGTGGCAAGGGTGTGAGGACTATGCCCTGATTTTTAATTTCCTTTTGGACTAAGGAGATGCTAATAGAAGGTTTAAAATCAAACTTTAGTTTGACTGCACTTGACTGCTTTACACTCTTTTTGGTTAGCTGATTTTTGGTGACCTTTTTCCTACTTGCTCCCTCTTAGTATGAGTGATAGAAGATGGGCTTTTTATTTAGAATAAAACACTTGATCTTCAAAGCCAAGGTACATCATGGGGTGGGGAGGCAACATATCTGTGTGGCTCATTTTCAGCTGCCTTGTGGATTGAACAGCTCTGAAAGAGTGAGTCTGTTCTGCTGGCAAATCTATGATTGATTAATGGGTTGAGTCTTAATGTTCTGCAGAACATTATCATCTCCCACATAAAGAATTCTGGGAAGTAATCTCTGTATGGAAGAATTGTCTTCATCAATTTAGTATTTCACTTAGTCTAATTTTTCAGGAAATGTGGCTTGATTAGTGCTGGTACATAACTTAAAGAAAACTTGTTTAAAATGAGTGGGAAGCCTATCCTTTCTTGTTGATATAGGATTTCTTAGCAGTAACTTAAGAAACTATCCAAATCAAACTTGGAGTAACATCAATTTTGAATGCTAGACTAAATTAGTTCCTGAATGCATCTGTCATCTTCACCAATATGGTCATCCATTGAGGTTACTCATGGCTCTGTCCAAGTGGTGTATATGGGAGCATAGCCCTAAGTGCAGTGATATACAATCCCTTCCACAGTGTTGAAGAGCAAGCCTGTCTCTGGTTCTAGAGCTGATGAGAACAGCATTCTATATATTTTTATAACTTCTCAGTCTCTAGACAATTACTGAGGAGAAACCGTGCAGGTTACAACTTGAAACATACTATAGTATGTGAAAACATTATCTACTATTTGAACTGTACAGCAGAACATGCAGCTTTTATAACACCTATTGAAAGTAAACTAATGCTGTTAAACTTGACTTTCTTTCCAGGTGGAAACATTTTCTGGTGTCTACAAGAAGCTCACTGGCAAAGATGTTATTTTTGAGTTCCCAGAATTCCAGCTGTAAAGTAAAAGAATGACTGACTGAATAAACAGTTTAATTGTTCATATCTTAAGCAATTTCATTAAACTAAACACTTTATAAAAGCACACTACAGAAGGAGGAAGTAGCTGACGTAGGTGACTGGTAATAGCTTGGCTATGGAACCTTCTAGTTTAACTGAGTTGCATCTATTAAAGTAGGTAAGAACTCATGTCACAAGTACCTAATGGTAACTAGGTAAGAGACTTCAGTTTCTAGGGGACATGTCCATATCCTAAATCACACAGAAAGCCTTGGTAGGGAAGTAAACTAAACAGGCCTAAATAATAATCCCTTTTCTGAGGATGAATTGGTCTGGCAAGGTTGTGCACGAAACCTTAAACTCATGAGTTTTTCTTTTATTTAAGAAACTCAGGTAGAATGGAAACCTACAATTCCCGAGGTTGGTGGGAACATTAACCTTCATAATAAATACTTGGCTTTAGATATGACAGTCTTGTATGGGGTGGAGGCAGACAAAATTCCACTTGCTTATGGAACACAATTCTTAAACACCTATTTGAAAGGTCACAGGGCTGAAATTTAAGCAGTGTTCTTCCCTGCAGATTAAGCTGTCTTGCTTTGCTGTAAATTGCAAAACTACTACTAATGGGAGAACATCGAACTACAATGCAGGTTTTGTCAGTCCACAGGTTCTAGATCTACTCTTGCAAGTCTGTAGGATATCAAAATAGATAAATATGGGTTTCTAGTTGCTTCACAGCTGGAGGGTTGTGCTAGACCCTGGGAGGTTGGTCAGTGGGATTTGTTTGAAGTGGTGTGGGGAAGCCTACATTGTTTACCTCAACAGCTTGAAATGGGTGACTTTTAAAAGTCTACAAGCAAGTCTAAGGCATAGGGTGACACTCCCAGTATGTAAACAATAACTGTCTTCCTGTGGGGTGAGGACTGACAGTTGAAGTCACTGGGAATCTGAGTTCCTAGCTAAGCAAGACTTCACTAAATATTAGGGCTGTCAATCACGATTAATTTTTTAATCGCTTAATTGTGTGATTAAACAATAATAGAATACCATTTATTTAAATATTTTTGGATGTTTTCTACATTTTAAAATACATTGATTTCAGTTACAACACCGAATACAAAGTGTACAGTGCTTAGTTTATATTTGTTTACAAATATTTGCACTGTAAAAAACGAGAATATTTTTCAGTTGCAAGTACTGTAGTGCAATCTCTTTATCATGAAAGTTGAATTTACAGATGTAGAATTATGTTTAAAAAACAACCCTGCACTCAAAAACAAAACAATGTAAAACTGTAGAGCCTACAAGTCCATTCAGTCCTACTTCTTGTTCTGCCAATTGCTCAGACAAACAAGTTAGTTTACATTTGCAGGAGATACTGCCCGCGTCTTTACAATGACACCTGAAAGTGAGAACAGGCGTTGGTTCACATGGGACTGTTGTAGCCAGCGTCACAAGATATTTACGTGCCAAATGCCCTAAAGATTCATATGTCCCTTCATGCTTCAACCACCATTCCAGAGGACATGCGTCCATGCTGATGACGGGTTCTGCTCAATAATGATCCAAAGCAGTGTGGACCAACGTATGTTCATTTTCATCATCTGAGTCAGATGCCACCAACAGAAGATTGATTTTCTTTTTTGGTGGTTAGGGTTCTGTAGTTTCCGCATCAGATTGTTGCTCTTTTAAGACTCCTGAAAGCATGCTCCACACCTAGTCCCTCTCTGATTTTGGAAGGCACTTCTGAAACCTTGGGTCGAGTGCCGTAGCTATCTTTAGAAATCTCATATTGGTACCTACTCTGCGTTTGGTCAAATCTGCAGTGAAAGTGTTTTTAAAACTAACAATGTGCTGGGTCATCATCCAAGACTGCTATAACATGAAATACAGGGCAGAATGTGGGTAAAACAGCAGGAGACATACAGTTCTCCCCCAAGGAGTTCAGTTACATTTAATTAACTTACTGTTTTTTTTTTAACGAGTGTCATGAGCATGGCCTCTGGAGTGGTGGCTGAAGGATGAAGGGGTATATGAATGTTTAGCATATCTGGCACGTAAATACCTTGCAATACCGACTACAAAAGTGCGAATGCCTGTTCTCACTTTCAGGTGATGTAAATAATAAGCAGGCACATTATCTCCAGTAAATGTAACCAAACTTGTTTGTCTTCATGAATGGCTGAACAAGAAGTAGGACTGAGTGGACTTAAAGGCTGTAAAGTTTTACATTGTTTTGTTTTTTGAGTGGAGTTTTGCAACAAAAAAAATCTACATTTGTAAGTTGTGCTTTCACGATACAGAGATTGCACTGCAGTACTTGCATGAGGTGAATTGAAAAATACTAATTTTGTTGTTTTTAGAATGCGAATATTAATAAAAAATAATATAGCGAGCACTGTACACTTTGTATTCTGTTGTAAGTGAAATCAATATATTTGAAAATGTAGAAAGACATCCAAAAATATTTAATAAATTTCACTTGGTATTCTATGGCTTAACAGTGCAATTAATCACAGTTTTAATCAATTATTTTTTTCAGTTAATCACGTGAGTTAAGTGTGGTTAATCGACAGCCTTACTAAATATCCATCTACTTTAAACAGTTGACTGTCATCTCCACTGAATGTGGAGTAAGGCATCACATTTGCCCAGAGCAATATCTGATTTCTACTTTTGCAAGTGTCCTTCCTGTTGTTGCAATCGGCATTCAATTAGAAGGAAAAATTAACATTTACCTCTCTGTCTTCTAATATATCTTAAGAGCTTTGGTGTTTAAAAAAACAGGGCCCATGGGGAAAGCTTACTAGCACACATCTTTTCCTAGCTATTGAGTGGCTCCAAGTGGATCCTTTCCTCGGCCATTCTACAGTTTCTGATTTTACTGCCACCTTTTTTTCCTCTTGCTCCTATTTTCCACTGTCTTAGCAATCTGTTCCTTTTCCTGAAGCTGTGCAGGAGAAGGACTTTGTTGCTTGCAGCTTGGGTTCACCCAGCATGCCCTCTCTTAGTAGGACAGAAGCAGCCTTGTATTCTATTAAGAGGCACCAGCTGCTCACTGTCTTCAATACTGCAGAAGGAATGGAACAATTCTGCAGCAGCAAGGGGACTCCTCAGCATTTTGGTGGGTGTTAGTGTTTTTTCCCCTTTCATCATCCCCCACCCCCTGGTGCCTGGAGTGTATAGGGCACTATCTTACCTTCAGTGGAGAGGGCCAAACTCTACTTCTAATTGTGGTGGTAGTTTATGGGGTATAAATTTGACTATATGCTACCATCTATGCACATGATGCTGACTGATTATCTGAGGGAAATGTACAGGAATCAAGGGTGGAACCGGCTTGAATAAGTGCCAGTTAATACAGTGTCAATTGAGGAAAATATACCCACCATGCCACCATCACTACTTCCCTCTTTCATATCTGTCTCCTGTTCTTCCCTGCAGTAACTTAAAATTCTTATCTCCTTGGTTTTAATCTAATCCCTTTTTCATTTCACTCACTAAGACAATTAGTGATGTCTAATGAAGTGTTTTGGATTTCAAATTTTATGCTCCAATTAAGTTAATAGAAGACAGGAGCCCTAACACTGTCTGAAGCTGTCTGTAGACTCACAACAGCATCATTGCATTGGTTCATAGTTGGAAGGCTTTTCACAGCCTAGAAACTTCAGAATGTAGCGTCCATTATTAATAAAAACAAATGTCCCAAAGGCCACAAATACAAGCAGGTTGAATTTGGTTTCTGAGCCATATGTTGGACAGTCTTGCTACAAGGATCAAGAGTAGTACCTCTCTCCTTAAAACGTCTCTAGTGCAGTGGTTTGCAACCTTTTTTTTTTATGGGCAGGCCCCTAAATGGAGGTGTGGACCCCTTTGGAAATCTTAGACGTAGCTTGCCCAGTGTGATAGTGTGGTCAGACACTTGCCTGACAATTGAGGCTGATATTTGTGAAGGCGGTGTGTTCACAGGCAGGCTAATAATGGGGGTCTCCTCCTCTGCGATCAAAATTGCTGGTTTTGAGTCAGTAACCCTTTGCAATCTCATCAGCTGGTAGCTTGCCTACTTGTTAAGGTCTCCCCCCCCACACACACACAAACCCACACTCAACCCACTCCACCTTATCTCTTACAGAAAACTTGTGACAGAGCAACATGTTCAGAAATTAGTACATCTACGTATTGCAGTTCAGATGTGCAGGCCTGACTCACAGCATTCTAGTTGCCCACTAGTACTGTAATGTCTGAGCATCTCACAATTTATAAACTCATTATTCCCACCCTGTTCCCCTGTGAGATAGGGAAGTGCTATTATCCCTTGTGCTTTAAGTGACTTGCCCAAGGATACATGGGAGACCTTGCTCTTACTAAATCCTATGCTAGTGCCCTAACTACATCCTCTTCATTTTAGAAGGCTTGCAGAACCTTGGAGCTGAATTAGAATTTTATAAATGGTTTACAAATAATTTATATTAGGTTTAAAAACTGGCACAATCCCACTCTAATGAAATCCCAGTAGACTAGGTTGTCCTTAGCTGTAACATGGCTGAGCAGGTAAGGACTCTGCCCCCTTCCTGGCCACACTGCCTCAATTGCACCTTTGGCCACAAGTTGGGTAAACAGGGTCCATGGAAGTGGTTCTCATGCTAAGGAAGTGGGTAGAGCTGTAGCTTTGCCATGTCTCCCCTTGTCCCTCTTGCACTGATTACTAGAATTGGACAGATGGGACAGAGGAATAAGTAGCACCCTGAAAAGTGCTGCAGTAACTTACACTACACTGTCCCAGAGTAAGAGGGGAGCAGGGGAAGAATTGACACTCAAACGTCTCCTGGTAAGCTGCTCCCTACACAAAGTTGAGCCTAACGGCTTCCTCTAGCCATTGTTTGGGTTTGTGGACTCTCTTGTGACCTAGAAGAGGAAAGTTTCTTACTGGAAGATTTCCTTCCTCACAGCACGCAAATGCACAGATCCACACTGCCCCATTAATTACTGCAATCAAGTTTCTCTCTTTTATGGGCTTTGCAACAAGTTGCTATAGTCACAGTTAAATGATAAACTTACTGTTTAGCCAGCAAGCGCTCTCAACTGTGGACAATATTGCACTGGCAAGCTCTTCAGGAGGAAGCACATCCCTCTGTGTCTCTGACTCAGATTTGATTTGTCTCCAGAGCAGCAAGGGAGAGACTGTGGGTATGTCTGCACAGCAGTTGTGCAGGTGCTTCCCATCATGGGTAGACAGACACGTTAGCTCTGCTTGAGCTAGTGTGCTAAAAATAGCAATGTGCTGGTGGCGGCTTGGACTAGCCAGCTCAATATGCACTTGGGGTCACATGGGATCGTACCTGGGTGACTGGGCTGAGCTGCCCCTGTGGCCACACTGCTATTTTTAGTGAGATCTGCTTGAGCTATCACTCGTGTCTGTATAATCATGCTGGGAATTTGCTGTGCTGACATACCGTAAGGGCAAGATTTATAAAGGTATTGAGGTGCCTAAAATTGAAGATTGAACATCCACCTATCTGCAGCTGTAGGCACCTAAATACCTTTATAAATCTGGCCTTAAAATTCAGTGGTTGTTACATTAACCTTTTCCTTCTGATATTTCCCATGTTTGTAGATCCGTGTTGGTAGCAATGGTGGGAATACTAACGTAGATCAGCTTTGTTTGTTTCCCATCGTAAAATGGGGATGATAATACTTATCTCACGGGTGTATTAATGCTTATGAAATGTTCTAAGCTCCTCAGAGGGTAGGGTCCCAGATTTATCCCCAGATTTTTCTTGGCTCTGAATAGCCCTCTATCTCAGTGGTTCTCAAACTTTTCTACTGGTGACCCCTTTCACACAGAACACCTCTGAGTGTGACTCCCTCTTATACATTAAAAACACTTCTTATATATTTAACACCATTATAAATGCTGGCGGCAAAGCGGGGTTTCAGGTGGAGGCTGACAGCTCGTGACCCCCAGTTTGAGAATCCCTGCTCTACCTGCTATTGTCTATTTCCTGTATTGCTATTCTTGTCTATTACAGTGCTTTCCTATCTGCTTCATGGAGGGCCAAAGTGTGTTTAGATACTGGCCCAAATGAAGAGTAGCATAGATTTGCACTGCCACAGGGTGAGCACAAGACAGTACATTCCCTTTCTGAATGGCCCAAAGGGCAGGGGTTCTGCACTGGCTGCACCATGAGCGAGCTGCTGCACAGGAGGGCAGGATCATAGAGCTGCTGCCTCCCCTCCCTGCCCCTTTGTGCGGTGCTGAGTGCCCACAGAAGAATAGAGGGAACAGTTGCTACTCTCTGAAGTACTGGAATTGTATTTGTGACGCTCTCACCAGGGGCATCGTGGTTAAAACTGTCTGATTTATTATTTTAAATAGTTTAAGGTTGTTGATGGGTTTTGTTCTCTAGGCAGAACTTTCTCCATAGGGTGTGATCCTGCACTCCATTGACTTCAGTGGGAGTCGTTTCAACTGGGTTAAGATTGCCCTCAGTCTTTTCTATTTATTTATTTATTTATTTTAAGAAGTGGGTTTAGGGGCCAATCCTTTATTCCATGTGCAGGGTGAACTCTCGGTGATTTTTGGGAAAAGCACCTTCCAGCTTTCAAGTGGTTTTGTTTGATTATTTTTTCTTCTTCTCGTTTCCTGCTAGGAAATCTGCCCTTACCTCTCCGTTAGAGAAACCATTTCTTTCTCCTTAAATGAACCAAAGTCATTAATGGTTTCTCTTTCTTTTTCCCCCCTTTTCTTGGGAAAAAAGCACTCAGGAATGCATTCTCATTACAGTGCCTGGTCTTCCCCTTAGCACTCTTTGATTTAAAAAAAATTTTTTTTGCTTCTTTTATTCAACCTTTCTATATTCTTACTTACTTGTAAATCCCTTAATGTTTAATATCTCCTTTGCTGCTAACTTTCTTCAAAGATTTTTGATTCTCTTTATACTTCCCTTCTTGTCTCTCAAAGTTGTGTTTATGTAGAGAGATTTAAATATGTATGTAAATATATGTTACATTGCTTCTTCAAACACGATCTTCAAAGACTTGAACTGAATTCATTTTGCTGCATTCTTTATGTCAAACAGTTTCCTTAGCATTCCATTGGGAGCATTGCTATTTGGACCCAATTCTGTGTAATGCTAATTGCCTCTTTATTGTCATTGAAGTCAGTGGCACTTCTTACGTAAATAAAGGTAAATAGGATTAGACCCTTAATTTGACATTGTGGCCTTTCTACATTTACATTTGTATGTCCCCGCTCTTTGAGCTTTTGCACTGACATAATTTTACCATCATCTAGTCAATTATTGAATAATAATAAAAAAAAGTGGGTTGTTTGCCAGGTTCCAGCCTAATGTGGAAATTAAATGGCCAAGAGATTAAACCCCAAGGATCTACATTTATAATGGGAAAAGCTGTTCAGACTTTTAACTCTAGCTGTGCAGTTGATATTTCTGTAAGAAACTTTACATTGCAAGTTACCAACAAATGTACGAGCCCTTTGTTAGAGACTAGTTAATTGTTAGTATAATGTGGGCCACAGTTGTTGGTTGTGGTGACAAAAAGGGGGGAGTAGGTTTTTTTAATGAATCTGCCTTTGCACATCCAAATGGCTCCCTAAGGGCTTTGTTAGTGATACTGACTGTACAAAAATGCACATGAGGCTTAATCCTGAGCTGTGCAAAGCATGAGCTTGACAAAGCTTGTGCAGGGGTAGTGGGAAGGGAGACAAAGGTATCTAAGTCACCTTTTAGGTCCTCCTTGATCATCTGTCCAACAATGGCCAAGATCAGTCAGAATGCAATGGACTTATCTCTGATCCTTGTCCGTCCCTGATGTGCCACCTGTGCGGAGGGTAGGAGAGCCAGCGACAATGACTTCAGAACACCTGAGGATTCCCATTGGCAAGGTGACTTTTTGGGTGTTCCTTTAGGACCATGGGGGAAAAATCTGATGCTTAAAGTATGTATGAATTACTTCTCTCGGCACTGAAGTGCCATTATATACCGAAGGGTTAAAGTGTGACAACTGTTTAAGAGTGAACAGCAACAACATAATAGCCCAATTCAGGAGTTATATTGTAGAATTTCTGAATGTTCTACTCCCTCAACAGGCATGGAGCTTCCCTTTGTCAATGGTTAGTTCCATAGGGGTAAAGAAAACAAAAAGGCTTGGAAGAGACCAGCCATGTGGAGAATTGAGTATTTACATTATTGTGCAGTGTGTGGAGCTTCTGCTCTTTAAACAGTGGCATGCTTTACTCCAGATGTGAAAAATACTGTAGCCAGTTGCAAAAATAGGAGAAACTGGGGTAGGCAAAGAATGTATTAATTACATACATTGGAATTTTAGCAGGACCCTTGACTCACCATCTTTTGAATATCAGCTGCTGAAATTAAAGCAATGCAGGAAAAGTTGTGCTCTGGTGCGAATGCGTATGTGGTTAGTTGGATCTAAATGGTTACAAAGGGGTTCTCTGTTAGTGAGGGGGAGGGGACAGTGAGAATGCATTCCCAAAAAAGTACATTCCCAAAATAAGCAGCTTACATCATAGACCTCTTCAGTTTTCCCACACTTCTTTCCTAATTATTGTGCTGCAGGACAGCTGATCTATTTCAAACAGGAAGTTGTTTACAGATAGCACTTGCAACTGTTCTGTCTGATTTGTTGAACTGTCCAAAAGCAAAAGACAACATCTTTTCAAATTAAAAACTGTCAGATTTCTGTAAACAGCAGCATGAGGGTCATCTGTGCAATTTCCCTGCAGGCAGAGTGTGCTCTGCAGTCCCCATTTTCTCAGCAATCATAAGGTAGGAGAGATTTTTGCGGTTTTACTGATTAGAAGCATGTAAGGAGGAAAAAGTCTGGATGTAAGATAGAGACTGGACATGTGAGTGGCAACATTCAAAGTATGTCTGACAACTGGTGTGGGTTAGGTGCAGGATAAGAAACAAAGTTTGATGTACTGTATTCTGAGAGAGAATGTGGACCTTACTGCTTGCAAAAGCCTGATTTAGCTAAAAAAAATCCCTGTTTAACTTGGGGTTTGTAAGAGTGTCAAAGATATTTCTGAGCAAGAGAAAGTGAATTAAAATAAGATTTTTTTTTAATTTTTGTTTTGTTTTTAACAACTGAAATTGAAATGTATTAACTTTTCATAGCCACTGGTTCTGATTTTAGTAATTTCAGCATAGCATGTTTGGTTAGAACACACATGATTTAATTGCCAGAGTGGCAGGAGAGAACTGGCTGTGATTCTTCATAACATAATCAATATAGCCATTTAAGACTAGAAATGCTAAACACATTTCTCAGTCTCTCTGTCTGTTCTGGGGCACCAGGATGTCTTCATCTATTACGAAAGATGAGTTTATAACATAGCCCCCAAAGAAAAGGATAGAAGACATGTGGCAGTGGTGTCATACTGAAGTAGACTGTAGAGGATCCGATAATGACAGAATACACCAATGGCTAGTAAAGGGGTAACTCAGTAGAGATTGCGTCAAGGATAATTAGGACCGGGATTAGTGTATATTGGATAAAGGGAAACTTTATTAAAATGAAAGGTTCATATATATATGCAGCTTATAGATCTGGATATTGGCTGTGAGGTTTGGGAGGGGAAACGTTTCTTATAAAATTGAGTATCTAATTAGAGAAGTGAAATGCACCACTTTATTTTTCACTTCTCATACAAAGAAATAAAAGAAACTCCTGAGATTAAATGATTACAAATTACTAGTCACTAGTTACTCTGAAAATGTAACTGAAAGATAATAGCAATTTTTCCATTCTCAGCAGCTGGTTTTTGGAGTATTTTGGTGTTAGATATTTCATATTTACGAGCATGCTCATTTAAAGCAGTAAAGATATTGGAGGATGTAAACCAACCATTGATTTAAAGAAAAGATCATTGATGTAATTTTTATTAATCAAATTCCCAATCCTTCTATGATATCACTTATTAAAAATGTCTGTAAAATTTTGATCAAGATGCCTAAATGTATATTCTTAAAAAGGTATTGCATTTTAATTTTAATGCTTTGAAATCCAACTGATTTTGATTAGAACTGAAACAGAGACCAGGCAAAAAGATGATATTGTGGCTCTGATCCTGTAGTTGATTCTGTGAATATTTTCTTCCATAATCTTTTCATTAATAGTAACCTGAAGGATTACTTGTAAGTTTCTGGGGCAGAGACTGACTTTTACTGTGTTTATTCAGTGTGTGACATAATGCAGTGCCGATGTTGGTTAGGGTCTCTAGACACTGCTGTAATACAAATAAGAGATTAAAAAAAAATGTTTCTGACAAGAAGTGGGTGGCTTTTGTTTGTGGGTTTTTTACGTTGACTATGTCCCTTTAAGAATGTTTGTTTGTCTTTAGAAAATTCACCCTAGATGTGAACATCTGCCAACATAGAATCACCTAAAAATAGCATGTTCTGTATCACTAACACTTTTAATAGGAGTATGCAAGTCATAATCCAAATTCATAGCCAAACCTGTGACTTTGCCTGATGACCAGTACAAAACTGCATTGTGGAAGCAGCAGAGTCCTATCACATAACTTGTAGTGGGGCTACCATGTTGAAATCTCTCTGAGTGAATTCATGTAGCTTTCAAAACTTCATTTTTACTCTACATTAGGGATTGCTCAAAAGTTTTCAGTTTAAACTTTTTTTGGACAGGGGGTTTTGACACAACTTTTTTTGTAAAGTGTCTTTTCTGTGGAAAATTTTGTTAGTTTTCTTTTTAACCAAAATATTTCAGCCAAAACTTAAAAGTATTTTGGCTAAAAATGGAAGTTGTAGTTTGCTGCAAGTCCCCATTCTTCTCTATGGGCTGGGATCCCTAGCTGCACTACATCTCCTATACCACATCACCCTTTTGCAGAGGTAAACCTGTGCATTATGGGAGATGTAGTCCAGCTGGTGACCTTGGCCCATAGAAGAGAATGGGGACATGAGGAGCATACTACAACTCCCCAGAGCCATTACATCTCTTGATTTTGCCCCAAAACTTTCAGTTTTGCCAAAAACTCAACACTTCGTAAGGAAATCTTCCACAAAAATATTTTTTTTCCATTTTTTGGTCAAATTTCTATGGGGGAAAAAATACTCTGTTCTACTCTCCCAGCCCCCAAATAACCCAGAAAATTAGCCCAACTCTAGTCATCAGCCACCTGCAAACTAGCCAGCCTCTGAAATGTTAGCAGTTGAAAACTTCATCTGTGTTTGGAAAACCATGTTTGCTCATAGGCAGTATCAAATCCCAATGCTTATCATGGATTCACTCCTATCGAACTAAGGTACTTCTGTGGCCTCCAGATCCTATAGTGATGAGCACCTCACTATCTTTAATGTAGTTATCTTCACAAGCACCCTGTGAGCAGGGGCGGCTCTAGCTTTTTTGCCGTCCCAAGCACGGCAGGCAGGCTGCCTTTGGCGGCATGCCTGCGGGAGGTCCCTGGTCCCGCGGATTTGGTGGCTTGCCTGCAGGAGGTCCGCCGGTCCCGTGGCTTCGGCATACCTGCCGCCGAATTGCCGCCGAATTCGCAGGCCCGGCGGACCTCCCACAGGCAAGCCGCCAAAGGCACCCTGCCTGCCGCCCTCGCAGGGACCAGCAGGCCGCCCCCTGCAGCTTGCCGCCCCAGGCACGTGCTTGTAGCGTGGGAGCCTGGAGCCGCCGCTGCCTGTGAGGTAGGGAAGTGTTATCCCCATTTTACAGAAGGGGAACTGAAGGACAGAGAGACTGAGGGACAGATTTTTAAAGGTATTTAGGATTCTAAAGTTGTAATTAGGTGTATAGTGGGATTTTCAAAAGCACCTAGGAGCCTAACTCCCAATGGTGCTTTTCAAAATGCCATGAAGGGTGGGATCTTAAAGGGACTTAGGGGTACCAATGCTGAGCATCCCAGAGCCTAGAAAATGAAAGGAACAACACTGTGATCCTCAAAGCCTGAGTTGGACATCTAGGTTTCCTATATAACACATGGGGGAGACAGAGATGCCTACCAATGCCATCTCAAAAAGCCAGCACGCTAGGTGAGGGGGAACTGCCTAAATTAGCCATGGGGAAATGTTGAGGGGGGAGAGTGTGCTAAGCCCTGCCCCTCTCCCAGAGATAGGCACCTAAGTCCAGACTGCAGGGAGATGCCTAGCTTTGCTTAGCATTACACGAACGGGAATGTGTCCTCCTGACTCCAGGTGGCTTAGGCACCTAAGATATTTTTTGTGGGATTGAGTTAGGCTCTCCACACAAAACAGGGGGAAGAGGAGGTAGTGGTCCCCACCTCTATAACTCTTAGCCTAGCAGTTAAAGCACTCATCTGGGATGTGGGGACCCAGGTTCAATTTTGCCCCCCCTTTACCAGAAGAGGAGAGAGGATTTGAACAAGGGGTCTCTTAAGAGTGCTCTAACCATTGGACTTTGGAATATTCTGATGTGGGGGGCTCCCTCATTCTCTCCTGTTGAAACCATTCCATTGTGGATAAATAATGAAAGAGCGATTGGAGGGTGCCCTAACCAGCAGGCAACAGCATCATTCTCTCTCTGGTGTTTGACACTCCTGTCATTAATGGGGTCACTGCAAGTAACCTTCTAGACCGAATCACAGAAGAGAAGGACCTCATAAAATGCATACAAGAAGTTGGTAGGAGCATGGCAGAAATCATAGAATCATAGAATACCAGGGTTTGAAGGGACCTCAGGAGGTCATCTAGTCCAACCCCCTGCTCAAAGCAGGACCAATCCCCAACTAAATCATCCCAGCCAGGGCTTTTTCAAGCCGGGCCTTAAAAACCTCTAAGGAAGGAGATTCCACCACCTCCCTAGGTAACCCAGAAAGGGCCAGCTGAGAGAAGAGCCAGTACAGATATTAAAAAGGGACAGCACCCTATATAACCTGCACTGACTGTGAGTAGACCACAAGGTGTTGGTTTTAACCTCTAAAGCCTTAAATAATTTAGGAGTGGGTTACCTGCTAGATCACCTCTCTGTGGTGCCATATTACTGCGCTTGAGCCCAGAACTTGAGCTAGAACTCTCTGAATGTAGAAAGGAGGAAGCTGCTGGTAGCTGTGGGTCATGTTTTTCTCTGCAGCCATTTGGGGAGGATTCGAGAGTAGAAGGGCTTAGTTTATTAATATCCTGGACTTTAAGCCATTCCAGCTATATGGAAGGGTTGCCAACTCTCATGATTTTATTGTGAGAATTGGAATATTTGGTATTTTTTGAAAGCCCTGGCTCCTAGAGAATCTCAGCTATCTTTTTTTTTTTTAAAGTACAAGTTTATAGTGCTTGGGGTTGTAGAGAAGCTTGTAAATATGACCTGCATGCACCCTAAAGGCTCAGAAATCAATGACAAACTAAAATAAATTGGCTTAAAAATCATGAGATTTTTTAAAAATCATGATTCTTTGCAGCTTGACTCATGATTTTTGAATACTTGGGGTTGGTAACAATGTAGATCCCATCAGCTGAAAGTGCCAAATTTCACACAGCTCTCCCCTGATCTTGCTACACAGTAAAGAAACAACCTTTATGCCAATTCATGGCCAATATTTTCAAAAGCGTCCACTAAATTAGGGTGCCTCACTCTCTTGGTTCCTACAAATAAGTGCAACTGGCTGCACTACCGAGGTCACATGCAGTCATTTTTACAGGGTTAGGGCATAACTGAGACAATGAGGGGACCTGGTTTTCAGAAGCGTTGAGCACTTATAATTGAACCCTCGGGGAAGTTTGGGTGCTCAGCATAATTGAAAATTAGATCCAATGTGTCTCAAGGTGGGCACCCAAAATCATGGACCACATTTGAAAATCTTGCTGCATGTGAACAAGTATCAGGGATCTTGTCATCTGACTGAGACCATGAGTATGATATTCTGAGAGAAATATTATGTAACATATATAGCAATCAATAACCAATAATTAATGAGAAATGAAATAAAATTATACACTTGTTTCTTTATATCATGTAAAATCTTTACATCTTCAGCTCTCATTTAGTAGAATAAACTTATCCTAATACACCTCTACCCAGATATAACGCTGTCCTCGGGAGCCAAAAAATTTTACAGCGTTATAGGTGAAACCGCGTTATATCGAACTTGCTTTGATCCGCCGGAGTGCGCAGCCCCCCCCCCCAGAGTGCTGCTTTACCGCGTTATATCCGAATTCGTGTTATATCGGGTCGCGTTATATCGGGGTAGAGGTGTATAATTCCATTGACTTCAGTTGGAGCACACCAGGAATAAATTTGGTCCATTGTTTTAAAAACATTATTTTTCCTGAGAAACTAGTCAACCTCTCCAAGTTTTGGCAAGGGGAGCCATATATACACCCAGGTCTGAACCTCACAAGCTCTGTGTTGGCAGAATAGCTCTCTTGAGGCAGAGTTAAATGTATCTATGGAGTAACCCAGGACTTTCTATGAGGCAATTAGGCTTCCCAAACTTCACATCAGCTTAGATTTACTCTTTTGCCTTCTTCCACAAACCTTATGGTTCTTCAGTCCAAAGTGTGTTATATTTTTGACAAAACCTTTTCCCTGTTTCTTGTGTTGTAGAGTTTACAGTTAATTAATGGAGTTTACAGTTGGTTAATGACACCAACAGTTATGTTCCCATTTATAGAAATATGTAGCGTTGACATTTAGATATTTATTCATGTCTCTAGTTTTTTGTCTTTGCAGCCCATCACACAAACCTTTTAAGTCAACTATTAGCATTTAATTTCCAAGCATAACAATGTATGAAAATGATCCACTCACCATCATTTAAACAATTTTACTAGTTAATCTTTTTCAATACATTAACATTAGTTGCTCTTATTCCCCTTTTAAAAATAATTACAATAAGAGACAGGTGGGAATCAAAACCCTGCATCAGAACACGTCAAACGTTAAAGCTGAATCTAAACTTTGTGTTTGGCCCCTATCTCTGCAGAATGCACCAACAAATCACTATATCTGAAATGCCTCAAAATCCTGGGAAAATTGAAATCCAGATCTGTATTTGAACTTTCCAGCTTGGGCTCGCCTCTAGTTTCATAATCAGAATGGTTGTACGCTGCATTCCCTCTACACTGCACGGTTGTGTGGCCGCCCAGGAGTGAATCAAGGGCTGTGCACTTTGTTAACAGAGCTGTGCACAGCGGCAACGTGTTCAAGTGCCCCTCCCCCTGCTGCTCTGCAGCCGCGTTGCTCCTCTGGCTTGGAGCTCCTGGCCAGCTGCTCCCGGGATCCTCCTGCTTGCTGTGCAGAGTAGGGGATGACGTCAGGGTGTCCCCCTCTCCCCACTTTCCTCCTGCCCATGTACCCCATCTCCACAGAGTGGGGGACAGAGCTCAGGAGCAGGAGAGCTCTCAGCTGCAGTCTGAGACTTCTGGTGTGAGTGCCTTAAAGAGACAGTGCATGGTCTCCCATAGACTTCCCCAGCAGCCAGCACTCACACAATCTGTCTTTCTCTGTGTGCATGTGTGTGTGTGTGTGTGTCTCTTTCTCTCATGCATACTCACACACACTGTCTCTGATACACTGTCTCTGACACACTCACCTCCCAACACATACTTGTGTTGTTGTTTTGTTGTTGTTACTTCTTGGTACTTCCTGCAATGCACATATATTCTCTGTAATTTTATTCTTTGACTAGTCTATGCATTTCATAATTTTATTTCTCTCATGCTTAAATTTAATTAGTTGAGTAGTGAGTTCTAAAATGCCTAACCTGTCCTGGCTGGAGTAATTATCCCTATGGTAACTTTTAAAAAATATATATTATATCTAGGTTTTTTGCTTCTACTGGTCGCGCACACCCGCACATTACCTCAATATTGGTGCCTATAACAAAATTCATTCCACACATGGATGGAAAAAATTAGAGGGAACATTGGACTTGTACATGCTTTGGAGAACTAGATCTACGAGCCAGCAGCAATGACTAAAATGGCAACTTTGTTCACAGTTCTCAGTTCTTGAAAAGCAGAGGACATTCATTGTAATAGGAATTTCTGTAGGTTTATGCAAACCCTAAATTCAAGAATATACAGGAACAGACAATCTTTTAGTTGCCCTATTGTCCAGGCAGTGGCTCCAGTCAGCACAGATTTTATTCTAAGACTCTTAATTCTATGGCTGTCGTTGGGCAGACTCGTTGTCAGTTCCAAGGACAATTTAAGGCAAATTGGGACCACAGGCCCATCCTTATGTGGATTCCCCAAGGACCAACCCCCATACTGTGGCCCTGTCCCCATGCTGTGGCCTCATCCCAGGGCCGGCTCCAGGGTTTTGGCCGCCCCAAGCAGCCCCCCCACCCCCCAAAAAAGCCGCAATCGCGATCTGCGGCAGCAATTCGGCAGAAGGTCCTTCGCTCCCAGCGGGAGTGAGGGTCCGTCCGCGGAATTGCCGCCGAATAGCTGGAACCGCCGCCCCTCTCCGGAGTGGCTGCCCCAAGCACCTGCTTGCCAAGCTGGTGCCTGGAGCCGGCCCTGCATCCCACTCTGGGATGGTAGTTGCAGGGGCCATCTACATGAGTGGTGTGACATGCTGGTACAGGGGCCCATCATCACTTTTATTTGGGTTGGTTGGTGCCTCCTCCCCTCATCCTGAACCACAACTCCCTCTCTTCAGGTGGGCATCATCCGTTCCAGAGGCAGGAAAACTCAGCTCCCATTCACTGAGGTGAGGAGTGTGTGTGTGTGTGTGTGAGAGAGAGAGAGAGAGAGAATGGGACATCACTTGACACCACCCAAGTAAAACCATAATGAGATGACAGGAACACTCACCCTTTGTTCCACCAGATTCCCCTGCTGGGATGGTGACAGTGGGGCCGCCAAAATAGCAGCAGATTTCAGCACCAACAACCCATTTAAGATGGGTGAGAGCAGTTCACACCTCTTACATGATTTTAGGCTATCTGCGGAGTCAGGTAGATGTCACTGCCTCAGTTATACTCAGGTCACATTTCCAAGCCTTCCCTCACAGTCATGAAGGATAGAATGGAACTTAGATGCTGATATCATCACTTGACTTCAAGAATATGCAGGAACAGACAACCTTTTAGCTATCTTATTGTGTCGGTTGGTTCAGGTGTTGACTCCACTCACCAAAGATCTGGAGTACAAAATACTTGTTGGGCCTTGTCTTAATCTGGCCTCTGGTCAGTTCAACAATGTTTTTGCAGGCGGCTCTCCTAATGAAGGTCTCTGCCTCTGTGGTTCTCTGATGGTCTCTCGATGATCTGTTATTTGGAAACTTGAATGAGTAAAAATGTTCTCAGGGGCTGAGATAGTTTCCCTAAAATTCCACAAGTCACAAAAGTTTTTCTAAAGTTGTGTTTGCGTCCCTGATTGTATTGCTTGGTTTTTTTGTAACTCCTCTTTTCCTATGATGCTCCAGCCAGTACTTTATTCCACATCACCCTGCTTAAATCTTTCATGTATGAAAAGTTTTTCTAGTCTACTGCCTTCTTTTTGGGGGGTGGAGGATGGTAGCGGGGAGAGGATGGGATTATTTTTGAAATAATTAAAAATAAGAGGTTTAGGAAACATTACCAATGAGAAAAGGTTGAAAGAACCGGGCATGTTTAGAGAAGAGAAGGCTGAGGGGAGACATGATAGCAGTCTTCAAATACATAAAAGATGGTTATAGAACACAGAAATGTCCAAACTGGGTCAGACAAATGGTCCATTGAACCCACTAAACTGTCTTCTGACAGTGGCCGTTGCCAGATGCTTCAGAGAGAATGAATGGAACAGGGCAATTATCGAGTGATCTATCCCCTGTTGTCCAGTCCTATCTTCTGGGAGTCAGAGCTTTAGGGATACCCAGAGCATGAGGTTGTGTACCTGAGCATCCTGGCTAATAGCCATTGATGGACTTATCCTCCATGAATTTATCTAATTCTTTTTTGAACCCAGTTATACATGTGGCCATCACAACATCCCTGGCAATGTGTTCCACAGGTTGACTGTGTTGTCTGAAGGAGTACTTCCTTATGTTTGCCTTAAACATGCTGCCTATTAATTTCATTGGGTGACACCCTGACACCCTGGTTCTTTTGTTATGTGAAGGGGTAAATAACACTTACTTTCTCTACACCATTCATGATTTTATAGATCTCTATTATATCCCCCCTTAGTCACCTCTTTTCTAAATGGAACTGTCCCAGTCTTTTTAATCTCACCTCATATGGAAGTTGTTCCATACCTATAATCATTTTTGTTGTCCTTCTCTGTACCTTGTCCAATTCTAATATATATATATTTTGAGATGGGGCAACCAGAACTGATGCAGTGGTCAAGGTCTGGGTGCATCATGGATTTATACAGTGACATTATGATATTTTCTGCCTTATTATCTGTCTCTTTCCTAATGGTTCCTAACATTCTGTTAGCTTTTTGACTGCTGCTGCTCATTGAATGGATGTTTTCAGAGAACTATCCATGATGACTCCAAGATCTCTTTCTTGAGTGGTAACAGCTAATTTAGTCCCCATCATATTGTATGTATAGCTGGCATTATGTTTTCCAATGTGCAGGACTTTGCACATCAACATTGAATTTCATCTGCCATTTTGTTGCCTAATCGACTAGTTTTGAGATATCTCTGTGCAGTCAGCTTTGGGCTTAACTATCTTGAGTAATTTTGTATCATCTGCAAACTCTGACACCTCACTGTTTACCCCTTTTTGCAGATAATTTTTGAATATGTTGAACAGCTCTGGTCCCAGTACAGATCCTTGGGGGACCCTGCTATTTACCTCTCTCAACTGTGAAAACTGACCATTTATTCTTACCCTTTGTTTACTATCTTTTAACCAGTTACTGATCCATGAGTGGACTTTCCCCGGATCCCATGACTGCCTACTTTGCTTAAGAGCCTTTGGTGAGGGACCTTGTCAAAGGCTTTCTGAAAGTCCAAGTACACTATATCCACTGGATCACCCTTCTCCACATGTTGTTGACCCCTCAAAGAATTCTAATAGAGCGGTGAGGCATGATTTCCCTTTACAAAAGCTGTGTTGACTCTTCCCCAACATACTGTGTTCATCTATGTGTCTGATAATTCTGTTTTTTATTATAGTTTCAACCAGTTTGCCTGGTACTGAAATTAGGTTTACCAGCCTGTTATTGTCAGGATTACTTCTGGATCCTTTTTAAAAAATCAGCATTACAAGCTATCCTTCAGTCATCTCTGGTACTGAGGCTAATTTAACCAATAGGTTACATACCACAGTTAGTAGTTCTGCAATTTCATATTTGAGATCCTTCAGAACTCCTGGGTGAATCCCACCTGGTCCTGGTCACTTATTACTGTTTAATTTATCAATTTGTTCCAAAACCTCCTGTGCTGACACCTCAGTCTGGGACAGTTCCTCAGATTTGTCACCTAAAATGAATGGTTCAGGGGTGGAATCTCTCTCACATCCTCTGTAGTGAAGACCGATGCATAGAATTCATTTAGCTTTTCTTCAATGGCCTTGTCTTCCTTGAGTGTTCCTTGACTTCTCACCTCTCCCAGGATATGGTAGCCCATGCGGGAGAATAAAGGGACCCTTTTGTGCTCTTATTCCTCTGTGTGGAAGTGTAACCAGGGTCACATCTTAGCCATTAGCATTGTGAGGGCGATTCAGACTGTATGCTCATTCAGTATTTAGCCTTGCTGCCGAGATTCCCACCAAATGTGCCAATTCTGATGGTGAATTGCATCTGTAACTGGATTGAGACCACCTGCTCATTTCACACTGGCTTCTGAATACAGCAATCAAATGGCAGGGACTTTCAATTACAATCACATTAGGCTAGAATTAAATTGATGGCATGGGGTGAAAGACTTCATGTCCCATTACTGATCTTTTGAGCTACCCCCATGATAGCCTGATATCAATTTGTTCAGTCTAGCCATAAACCTGCACACAGTGTGCAGTGGCTACACAGAAGAACCTGGATTAGTGACAGACATCTTCTCCATATCTTGACACTTTGATCTGGTTTTCATTTTCTCCCTACTCCTGCTATTACAAAGTGCTAGTCAAAGGAAGAAATAAGGAGGACTGTGATAATTCTTTTCTCTCCTGAAAGAGCATTTTTGCAGTCTTCTCATAGATCAGCTTTTGGTGACTAGTCAATCAAACTGTATTTCTGGGCAGTTTCTTTTCCCAAAAGGTCTACCTACAACATAACAGTATGAAGCCTGTTTCACTGACAGATTTGTAAGAGGCTGTGATTTTAATGAGCTAAGGGCTTGTACACACTACAACTTATGTTGGTGTAACTTATGTCACTCAGGGGTGTGAATAAGCCACCTCCTGAGAGATGTAAGTTACACTGAACTAACTGCAGGTGTGGACAGTGCTATGTTGGTGGAGTGCTTCTCCCACGACATAGCTATCACCTCTCGGGGAGGTGGTTTTATTATGCTGCCGGGAGAGCTCTCTCCTGTCAGCATAGAGCATCTACACCACACATGCTACAGCGGCGCGGCTGCACTGATGAAGCTGTGCCACTGTAGCACTTCAAGTATAGACTAGTCTTAAGTCTCTTTCCAAAGTTGTTACTCACCTTGCTCAGATGTAGAGGACCTCCTGGATTTATTAAAGACTCTGGTGTATTTACACTCCATGATGAAATTGAAGATTTATTTCTAAATAAGGGCTCTTGCATCGACTACTATAAAGATACCAGTGGCAGCTATCAAAGCTGTGAAAGGTAAAATTTATGCATTCTCCTACCTTGGGATGTCAACTCAGATATTTGTATCTTTCCATGTAAATCCCTGGTACATTTCTTCATTCGACATTGATGGTAACCCCACCTCTACTGGGCATCTTTTCCATTGACAGATATGGAAAATAGAAAATAAGTCTTACCTATCAGTGGTCTTCTTCCTTTTTTTTTTTTTTTTTTTTTTTTGTTGGGTGTTTTTTTCTTTGAATTCTTTTTTTTTTACTTTATTTATTTTGTAAATTTAAATTTATTCTTTTCTTTCAGTGGTCTTCTTCCTTTTTTTTTTTTTTTTTTGGTTAAGAGAGGGGAATTTTACTCAGAATCCCATCTTTTTTACCTAATTTGTCTTCTGAATTTTACCTCAACCAGTGTAGTCTTAAAAGGAACTGCTGAATGACCATAAAACCCTATCGTACAGTACAACATATGTTTATTAGGCATACAACCTGTACACATTTTTTCATGCTATTTAGGCTATAGTATGCACAAACATACACCATTCGTGGTGCCACACTGCATGCTCTTAGAAACTATTAGAAGCCTTTGGAATTCCCATGACTGTTTATTCATTCTTTTGTTTAGGAGTCAGTGACCTGCAAGTGCTCATTATGAAGAGAGATCTGTTTTTTCTGGTGACTCTAATTAGCCTTGCCTTCCTGTCACTGTTAAGATCTGGATATCCTCAACATATTGCAGAAGAGTCCTGCTCTGTTCAGATTCTTGTTCCAGGCCTCAAAGGTAATGTTTGAGTCTCTCCCTCTGCCTAAATATTAATCCCTTTTTTCGTACAGGTTTATTTGAACCAATTTCAAGTCATATGCAATTTCTAGCAGGGACTAACATCTCTACAAGGTGCCTTACAATTGCCCTTTCCATAGTAGGATTTGAAATAATTTTCCAAACATGGCCAAGCACAGTTTGTAACATGATTTGTGTCCATTAAAACAACATGGTTACAAACTGCAGGCCTGACTCTGCAAAGCCCACTCATGAAGAGTAGCCCTGGTTACTCAGATGGGTTTTCCTGATGACTTCAGTGGGTTTATGCTCATGAGTAGTACTCAACGTACATAAAGGTTGCAGAATCTGGCTCTGTGTTCTGACTGTCTAGAAAACGTTTTATAAGCCTTTATTGCCCCTTTGAGAGGGACTACTTGGAAGTAATCAATAACTATATTTGCTAAACTGAAGTACACCTTTCTTTGTGGCAAACTCTGAGAATGCGGAGCACCTTCAACTTCCATTGACTTAAATGCTCCGTGCCTCTCGGAGTTTGGCCAGGTATGAGTATGAAAATAAAGCTGCTTACTATTTGCTCTACATTTTGGCCAAGAATATTGCCTGATACAGATGGTAAGACAAAATATTGGTCTCTTCATGTAAAGGAATACCTTGGCATCCGTAATTTAAATAGCACAGCATGTCTAAATTAATTATTGTTCTGAAGCAATAGCATGTGTTGCCAATATTATACATAATGATCTGAATTAAGGGTGTGTGCAAAATCTTGGCCCTATTGAAGTCAATAACAAAACTCCCATTGACTTCAATAGGGCCAGGTTTTTGCCTGAGATGTATATAAGAATGTTATATGTGCCATTCCCAATAAGTGTGTATGGCAAGAGACTCTGTGAGCTACAGACTAGGAACAATTAACATATCATCAGCTGACAAACTTGCATTGTTTAAAAATTATACAATTTATCTACATATGAAACCTTACAGTTTTTCTTGTGGTTGTGCCTCTATTGTCAGATGATGTCACTCATTTAAGATAGGTGCCACCAGTGTTAAGCCCAGTAATAAAACTCTTATTTTTACTGCAGAACTGAGAAATGCTTTACCTCATGAGTTTTCAGATCACTGACCTGAGAAAAAAGGTAGAGTTTTCTTTTCATAGGCTGGTCCCTTAACTCTTAACCATGTTAACACCAGAGGTGGGGGTGAAAAGTAGAGCAGTGTTAGTTTGATGCATTCAGACAATCCATGGTTTGACTGAGCCTTAATTATTTCCATTCATCTGCTGTCTTTAGTATGGATGTCACACAAATAACAGCATTATCAAATTTATTATTGCATAACCTAGTGCAGGGGTCGGCAACCTTTCAGAAATGGTGTGCCGAGTCTTCATTTATTCACTCTAATTTAAGGTTTCGCGTGCCAGTAATACATTTTAACGTTTTTAGAAGGTCTCGTTCTATAAGTCTATAATATATAACTAAACTATTGTTGTATGTAAAGTAAATAAGGTTTTAAAAATGTTTAAGAAACTTCATTTAAAATTAAATTAAAATGCAGAGGCCCCCGGAGCTGTGGCCAGGACCTGGGCAGTGTGAGTGCCACTGAAAATCAGCTCTCGTGCCGCCTTCAGCACACGTGCCATAGGTTGCCTACCCCTGACCTAGTGATAGAGAAGAATGATCAAGTGGTCAGAACGCAGCATGGGGAACGAGGAACTTTAATCTTGGTTCTGTTGTTGACTTTCTCTGTGTCCATGGGCCAGTCCCTTAGCCTTTCTCCTTTCATTTCCCCATTTGTATAATTAGGATAATTCTGTGTACACACATTCATCACCTCATAGTAGTTTTGGGAGGATTAGTTAGTTAATGCTTATAAAGCACTTAGTGCCATCTAAATGCTAAAATTGCTATTATTACAATATAATACAACTTTCCCAGCAATAATTCTGGCCTCTTTTTTTTTAGTAAGGTAATCAGGAATAGAGCCATAAAACAGTGAGGAAGCCTGAAAACCAGAATGCTTTAGTGCTTTCACTCCACCTAATTAGAAACAGCCATTGACATGGTGAGGGTGATTGATGTACAATTTCAGTGAGGCACATAATGGTCTGCTAAGCTTAATGTAAAATCACTTAAAAGCCACCAATGCCCAAACTAAACTGTCGGGGGACTGACTGTCTCAGAGGAGTGGTAGTGATATACAGAGCCTTTCATCTGTTGGCTCAAATCCAGCCCATGTCAGGAATGACCAAGATTTCCGCTAAACTGAGTATATGTATGGCCATATGCCCAAAACTCAGCTCCTGTGCAGAGCTGAATGCTTCTCACAAGCAACACTTAAATATGCCATAGCTCCTCCGCTGCTGAGTTGCCACTGATATCTGTGGCCACAGTGGAACAAAGCATCTCATAATGGAGCCCAACACAGCCAGCTGGGCTCTGACTACCTCAGAAGGATGTCCCAGAAGATCTCCCATCCCTGTTCCTTACTGGGAGCTTATACCTGGAACATGTCTGTAGTAGGCGTTGGGGAGAATGGGGGAAGAAGAGAGGTTATGGGGAACAGAGGAAAGAGATGTTGGGGACCCTGGGAAGTGTGGGAATTGGGATACCCTGGAAAGGGAAAGAGATTTCTAGGAGGGGTAGAAAAAAAAGATAATAAGGGAGACTTAGGAATGGACAGAGATAAGGAAAGAGAGAGGACCCAAAGAAAAGAACAATGGAGAGAAAATGGGAAGAAGAAAATGGAATATAGAGAAGGAAGGAAACTTGGAATGGAAATAAGACTGGAAAAAGAAGGGAATAAGAAATAAAAAATAAAAAAGCCACACAGCGATTTACTCATTCATGTACTCACATCTTAGGTTTTTTAAAAAAAAATATAAACCTAATGAAATAGACGAGATGATTTATCCTGGGACCTAGATGGGACTGGGAAGAGGAAGGATACTGTGGTTCTGGGAGTCCACATAGCACAATGATGCATGATTTAGAAATTCAGAAGTATAAGATTAATAATTAGAAAAGCATGATGGTACATGAGAGAAGAGATGGAGGATTAAGACCAACTACATTGCTCATTCAAACCTCTCATAAAACACTAGTACTTCTGCCAGGCCCATAAGAAGTGAGTTTATTATTGTTATGGAGAAGAAATTATATATATATAAACCTTCTGAGCTATTCTAAGCTCTGGATTTGCCAATTTGTCCTGTCTTCTGTCTTTGAGACTGTAAACTCTTCAGAGCAGGGACTGTCTTAATATTCTCAATGATATGTCACGCACAAAAATAGTTGACATGAAATACATAAAAATAATTATAATAATCTTTCTTCCTGTGTATTCACTCCTGTGTTAATAGTTCTGCTCACATATAGGGAACTTTGGTAATGACAGAAAATTATCACCAGCTAATGGGTTCTCAGTAGCCTATGTGTTTATTATTACTATTATTATTTGTATTATGGTAGAGCCTAGAGACCCCAACTGAAATCAGGGGATATCATTGTACTAGATACTGTACAAACATATAGTGAGACACAGCCGCTGCCCGAAATTACTTAAAAGGCAAGGAAAAGATACAAGAAAGTGGGGAAAAAGGCAATATTATTATTGTTGCCCCCTTACAGATGGTCAAACAAATAGAGGCAGAAACAGAACTCAGATATTCTAAGTCCTAGTCTAGTGTCTTAACCAGTAAGACCAGCCTCTCTCTCTTTGGTGGTCTTAGTCCGCATCAGAAAACCCACAATAGTCTTAGGTGCTGACTGGCACATCAGGCAGTCTGAGCAGAAAGGCAATGACTTAATGGGCCTAGAAACTGATGTATTCTTTCATCCTTAGAAATGGTCCCTCCAGGTCAAGGTCACTGCGAGGAAACATGCTACTGCTGCCCTCAAACTAGGAAAAAAATGCAGGCAAGCACAATTCCTGAAGCAGGCGTGATCTATGTTAGTGACCCCAATGTGTGGCTTTCACTCTGGATGACTCATGAAGTAATAGGCTCTAGTATCCTGCTCTGCGTCTCCACAGAAAAAAAGGCTAGAGGGAAAATACTACCAAGATTTATGTTTGGCAAGTAAGGAACCTATAATCATCTCACAGAGGGGAAGATAGTAACATGGAGCCTGTTGTCCACTCAATGATAAAAAACCAAAAATTCTTTAATGTGCCAAAGACTAGTAAAAGCCATACTAACTATACCATCTACTGTGAGTTGTCAGCAGTATTTTTGCATGGAGAGCAGGGGCCTCCCCCTAGCTTTGACTATCTGAAGGTGGCATTGGTAGATGGTCAGGAGCCTGAAGACATTAGTTGGAGCTGCTATCCTCTGGAGGCACAGGCAGCCTTAGAATTCTGAATGGAGCCCTCGAATAAGGAGCAGAGGCCTGTGGAGATTGCTGCTTTCAAGTATCTGCGACTCCATTTTGTTCTCAGCAATATTTCTTCTCTGTGCACTTCCCTTCCTTATGGTGGCTGTGGTTTGTGTTAGAGAACTCTATGACTACACGTGGACCATAAGCTTCATGTTGGCTACCCTGCTTTACATACAAGATACAGAGTTATTGGAAAACTTATCAATATTCACATTCCTGGGTCCACAGAGTATGATGGCATCAGCTTTGCCTTTAGTTTCAAGATGTCAGTTCATCTCATTGAAGTCATTGGCATTGTTTTCTTTTATGTTTGTGGTTTTCTTCTTTTTCACAGAAGCTTTTGTTTTCTTAGCTGGGACTTTGTTCAATTGCTTATCGAGATTCTTATTTATTTAATTAGTACAGATATTTGAATTGTATTTTAAGTAACGAAATATAGTAGCAGAGCAAACCACTCAACCACAAATACACAGTTAATGAAAATAAGACAGCTTACATTTATGAAGGCTGCTATTTAAATATGAAGAGTCTATATTTTATGCCCTGAGCTACTTGAGCATGAATATAATACATAGGGGTTCAGACTAAAGAAATTAAGAGATGCAGCAAATTACCAGAATGAAGATGAAGGCATTTCCTCCTATAGGTCCCAATCTATCATTACTCAGCAAAACACTTAAGCATGCTTAATGAGACTTAATATGTTCATCACGTTAAGCATATGCTTACGTGGCTTGCTGAAGAGGGATGGATTTAAGCATGTGCTTACGTGCTTTGCTGAGTTGGGATGTAATACAGTTATGCAGTCAAGATGATATAAGTTTGATGGTGCTGATGTACTACTGGATGTGTCTGCCGTGTCTACTCGTGGGAATAATCTTATTGGCTTCAGATGAATAAGGCTGCAGAATCAGGCCTTTTGTTTAGGCTATGTCTAACTACAAATTACTTCAGTATAACTTATGTTGCTTAAGCATGTGAATAATTCATGCCCCTGAGCGACGTAAGTTATACCGACCTAAGCCCTGGTGTAGACAGTGCTATGTCAATGGAAGAGATTCTCCCACTGATATAGCTACTGCGTTTTGTGGAGGTAGGAGTTATTAAGTCGACAGGAGAGCTTTCTCCCATTGACTTAGGGCTGGTCTACACTGCCGCGCTAGTTCGGCGGCTGGGGATCGAAGTTCCGAGTTCGATTTATCGCGTCTGGTCTGGACGCGATAAATCGAACCAGGAAGTGATCCCCGTCGACTGCGGTACTCCAGCTCAACGAGAGGAGTACCGCGGAGTTGACGAGGAGCCTGCCTGCCGCGTGTGGACCGCGTCTGAACTGCGGTAAGTTCGAAGTAAGGTATGTCGAATTCAGCTACGTTATTCACGTAGCTGAATTTGCGTACCTTACTTCGACTTGGGGGGTAAGTGTAGACCAAGCCTTAGAGTGTCTTCACCAGAAGTGCTAGAGCGGCGCAGATGCACCTAGCCTTAAGAGTCAGTTATGTATTCTCCTCCCTTACTGTAGGTATTCATGTGACTGGTTAATAGGCTGTGCCATGTTCTTCATGCAACACAGGAAGGCTACCAAAGTCAAAATCCTCAGCTTTTTCTTTAATGTACATGTGGCTTTTTTCCAAAGGCAAAACAAAATGAAGTTCCTCCAGTCATTTATTACTGATGGCAATTCAGACTGAGATATCTACAGGAAGTGATGGATCAATATGTTTTATTCTTTCTTCTTCTTTCCTTTTATATTAATAGGGGAGGCTGGAGAAAAAGGGGAGAAAGGTGCTCCAGGGCGGCCAGGGAGAGTTGGACCTTCAGGAGAAAAAGGTAACTTGGTTAAAGAAGATGGGTTAAGAGAGTTATTCTTGATCAAAAGTTTTCCTGGTGGATGATGAGAATCCTTTCTGTCTTTGCTAAGACTAAGGCTTCCCGGGCCATTTCCTTGTGCCCTACACACTCCATTTGGAGACTGTGGCTACCACTCTTCTGGTCAAAGAGACTCATTTTGGAACCCATGAATGCTGTTTCTTGATTTGCCAGAGGAATCCCTGTTGAGAAAGACATTACGTTATGTGGCCTCCATGTTATTCTTAGCTTTTGCTGCCTGGGCGATACTGCTGCATATCAGTGTGAGACATTAGCACTAGATCACTAGAAAAACAAGTTCAAAATCTGATTTTCAGACTCTGTTCTCTACTTCTGTTTGCACACACATGTGCATGCCCTTTTGGCGCATTAATACCTGCAAATACAGGTGTTAGAATTTGCATAAGCAAAAAACGTTTTGACATTTGTTGTGTGACCTTGGGTGAGTTGCACACTTCTTGTGTCACAGTGTAGCCCTCCATAAAATAAGTACGCTAATACTTGTGGTGAATACATTTAATTAAAACTTATGAAGGACTTTGTGATCTTCAGATGAATGGCGTTTTATAAATACATACTTATCAGAGCTGAGTGAAATTCAGAATTTCCATTCTATGGGAAATTCTGACATTTCAACATTTGATTTTCTCCTGAAATGGCATTTTTGATTGAAATTAAACATTTTGACATTCCTGAAATAAAAATGTTTCATTTCAGTTTATTGAACTGACCTGAAATGCTTCTTTTTAAATAAAATCAATATTAAGCTGCATTTTCATCTGGTGATGTATCATGGCAGTCACATGACTCATTATGGCTATTGTAGTCAGGGAGCCTGATGCACCCATCCTCTACTCTGGGCCAGGCTCCCTGACTGGATGACATCTCCCATAATGCACCAAAAGTCATGTGACTGCCATGATGCACCATGAAGCTCAGCCTGCATGAAATCAGCTCATTGCCTTATGGGAGATATTGTTAGACCCTGCAGGGCTGGAACCTGGAAGGTTCAGGGCGGCTGATGCCTCTGCATTGCCATGGGAGGCTTAGGCTAGGCTCCCATGGGAGGATCCTGTGAGGATGGGTTTGGCAGGAAGTACTGCCCAACAGGACTGGAGTGGTGGCCCCTCACAGCCCTCTGATTGGCTGATGCCAGTATATAAATCAGGAAGCCACGAAGGGGAACTGTCTGAGCAACACCACAGACTGCCTTGCCCATTTCTGCTCCAGACCCTGATTGTGATAGGCCCTAGACTCTGGCTTCTGACCCCGGTTTGTCCTCGACTTTGCTATTCAATTGCTGTCTGTAACCTGGTGCCCGACCCCAATCTCCTGGGAACCTGACCCTGCCTGCCACCTTTTGCCTGAGCTCTCAGTTCACCCTCTGGCCTGTCTTGGACTCTGACCTCCCAGTACCTGATTCAGCCCGACTCATGACTCCTGGCTCCAACCACTCAGTCTGGCTGCCTTTGTCCTGGTTGTGACAGATATAATCCTTCAGGGAGCCTGGCCCATAGGAGAGAATGGGGCCTGGAATTATAACTCCCATAAGACAATTTGTCATGATAGCAATATGCAGTTAAATGTTGTGCTGAAGTGATATGAAATGAAAAATAAAAAGGCAGGACTGGAAGGGACATCCTGGGTCATTGAGTCCAGTCCCTTGCTGTCTCAGGCAACCATGTTATATAATCTGTTCATAAACTTATCAAGCTCCAGCTTAAAACTAGTTAGGTTGTTTGCCCTCACCACCCCTATTGAAAGGCTATTCCAGAACCTCACTCCTCTGATGGTTAGAAACCATCTCCTAATTTCCAGCCTAGATTTCTTCTTCTAATTTCCAGCGTCAACATTTTGGATCAGTTCCGAAATCAATGTATTCAGATTTGGGTCAAAATGACCTGAAATGAAATATTTCATTTAGATTTTCCTGACTGAAAATAATAATAAAAAAAACCTGTCACAATTTTTTGGAGAAACTACATTTTTTGTTGGAAAAGTTGTTACAATAGAAAATTTCTGCCTCGCTCTAATAATTATAATGCTTTCTCATTTCTGTGTGCCTCTGCAATTCTGATTTCCTGCCAGGCCTGGAGGAGGAAGTGCTGAAATAAAAATATCTTGCAGAAAAAACACCAAAACCAGCAAGAGACAAAGGAAAATAGGAGTTTCATGGCCTATGTATTGGTATTTTTCCAGATGATGCTTCCAGAATGACTGAATAGAGACAAAACCTTTTACACCAGTCAAAAAACTTAAAGAGCAAGATTTTTTTTTCAGCTTTCATTTATCCAGCCAGGTTCAGAGTAGATTGTATTGGACATATTCTCAGAACACCTGAAGATGCAAATATTTTGTTTTAGCAAAGTGTGAAGAGTTTATAAAACAAACTCCTGTGTGAAATGGACTCTAATTAGCTAGTCTTTTCATTAATATTTTATAGTTTTAAAAAATTTGTCTACATTAATTGCTCTCTACAAATGCTTTTTTTCACACGAATATAGGTTGTTATTTAAAAAATAATGTAGAATACATGATACTAAAATTATTCAAGGCGATTAAAAACTCTTTATTTTTTGCGCCTTTCTTCCTCATTAGGGACCCTCCCTTCCTCCCCCCCCCCAATACGGTCTATTCAGTTCACCAGGCTTTAAGAAGTGCCTCACTAGCAAGGAAGCAATCCCGATTGCAGACAAGCACTCCCATTGCATCCGCTGCTTTGGGGAAGGCCACATCCAGCAAAAGTGTGGTCTCTGCCATCAAATCCTACCACAATCTCGTAAGGACAGAGAGCTCTGACAGAACATTATCTTCATGGAGGTGGCTCTTAGGTCCTCACAGGATCCACACCAGGAGTCACCTGGCAGACGTCAGTCTTCTCCACAGCCCTCTACAGCTAAAGGCTGTGGGTCGAGGAAACAGATTGCTGACCCCTCTCACATGTCATCTAAGAAGAGAACGGGAAGTCCTCATAGTGAGCCCCGAGATAGCTGTAAGCGGTCCCCATCTTGCTCAGTATCTTTGGCACCATCGGTACTGAGACCATCTCATTCCAGTACCCATGGCTCATGGAAACCAACAGTAGCCGGTACTGCTGACACGCTCATGGACCCTATGGGCCTGGGCACTGGGGCCTGGGCACCGAAGGACAGGAGTAAGCACTCTGCTAAAAAGGAGCTCCCTGTATGCGAGTCTACATCTGTAACATTATCATCGCCTCATCCAGAGAGACTGGTACAGACAAGATCCCCATCTCCCCCAGCACTGCCACCAACACCAGGATGGTCAGTGCTGGCGAACCAGGGGAGGTGGTATCACAGTACTCCTCTCAGGCTCCATATGGTGCTCAATACCAGCAAGGCCCATGCCCGCAGATGGCCCCATCACCACCACCCTGGTATGGCCACGCATGGGCACCACCACCGGGCTGTATGCCACCATCATCCCAGTGATCTTATTGGGACCCGTGGGCAGCATATCACCAACATGCCTCTCAAGCTTTAAACCTTGCCCAAGAACCCTCAAGGCACACCACCTCGGCTGCAGCATCCAGCGCTTTGGAGCCTCCACAAAATATCATAGAGGAACGGGAAGGTGGGGGCAAAGAAGCAATGACACCGAAGAGCATATCCTCCTTTCCCTGGATGAAGCTGTCATGCCTTCCTCACCATCTCTGGCAGACAACTTTTGTCTCTTCTAGGGATTGGTAAAGAGAGTTGCAGACACTCTCCAAATACTCCTGAAAGAAATCAAGGATATTTATCATCTGCTCCTTGACATCTTCCATGCTTCCTCCTCCTCAAAGATTGCCCTCCCTATTAATGAGGCCATCTTAGACCCAGCAAGCTATCTGGCAAACCCCAGTATCAGTAGCACCAACCTCCATGCGGGTAGATAAAAAATACGATGTCCCCGCCAATGAAACTAAATTCCTCTTCTCCCACTCACCACCCAATTCCCTTATGGTGGACGCCATCAATTCCTGCGGCTGGCAACACCAGTCAAGGGCCACTCCCTAAGATAGAGACTGGAAGCGCCTAGACCTTTTTGGTAGGAAGGAGTACTTCTCAGCCATGCTTCAAATCCATATCACCAATTACCAGGCCCTCACAGCGAAATATGATTATATAAACTATTCAAAACTGAATGACTTTATTGAGCAGATACCGGAGTTACAGTGTGACCAATTTAAGGCTATTATCCAGGAGGGCCAGTTAGTGTCAAAAACATTGCTGCAATCTGCCCTTGACATAAGAACATAAGAACGGCCGTACCGGGTCAGACCATAGGTCCATCTAGCCCAGTATCCTGTCTACCGACAGTGGCCAATGCCAGGTGCCCCAGAGGGAGTGGACCTAACAGGCTGACACAGCAGCTAGTGGTGATGCGTGGGTGTCATGGCTCCATCTGTTGGCCTTCCTGAAGGAAGTACAGTCTCCTGTTGAGGACCTCCCTTTTGAGGGCACAAACTCTTTGCAGAGAAGACTGATGCTCCCTTCACACCCTGAAGGACTCTATAGCCACTCTCCAGTCACTGGGTATCTACACACCAGGACAAAAAAGACTATTTAGTCCCCAATCCCTGCATAGACACACACACACATCTCAATATTAACCCCAATGCCACCATGAGCCACAAAAAAAGAAAGGAAAATTTTCTAAGTGCAAACCAGCTGGACCACAATCTTGTTCGTTCCAGCCCTCTATGTCCAAACACCAGTTCTGACGCGTGGGTCGAGGCGCTGTTAGACCACTTCCCCCAATTGATACAGCCGATCAATGCTTTACACCCATTTGGCCACCAATTGGCAACATTCTGCAGTGCCTGGGAATTCATAACATCAGGCCAGTGGTTCCCAGAGATCATTCAAACTGGGTGCGCCATCCATTTTACTTTCATACTCCCTCCACAGCACCACTATTTTTTTTCCTGGGTGCTTGAGCCCCTCAGCATCCATGGAGTCAGCACATATGCTGCTCAGGAGTCACCTACAGTGGAGCACCCATAGAGATACTACTCGAAGAAGAAGTTACGAACCTTGTGCAGTAACGATGGTTCTTCGAGATGTGTGTCCCTATGGGTGCTCCATAATTCACCCTCCTCCCCTCTACTTTGGAGTTCTTATCTATGGCTCGGCGGTAGAGAAGGAACTGAGGGGGGTTAGCCTGCATGCCTTGACTTGCCTCGTGGCAGGGCACGAGTAGGGACAGCGCATGTGTGGGCCTAACGGACACCACTACTGAAGTTCTTCGATCAACAGCACAAGGACACAAGCACACCTACGGTGGAGCACCCATAGGGGGACACATTTCGAAAACCATCGTTACTGCACAAGGTGAGTAACTTCTTCATCTTCTGCCATCTGGAAAAGACTTGAGGTCATTCTGGACTTGATCCAGAAAAGTCCTTAAGCACATGCTTAACTTTAAGCATGTGAGTAGTCCCATTGGCTTCAATGCAACTACTCCTGCATGTAAAGTTAAGCACATGCTTAAGTGCTTTTCCTGCCTCTCAGAGAGGAAGTGTGAATGGAACATTAGGACCAGCAATAGTAGGTGAGCTGCCTGTGGATTCTCTCCCGGTGAAAAACAGATGAGGTTTGTTTAATGAACTCTTGTGCCTGCTGTCATTTTTCCAGGGATTGTGTCTATTTATTATCTAGGAACAGGGACTTTAAGAAAAACACCAAATATTGCAAGACTCGTGGTAAAATCATGAGAGTTGGTAACACTGAAATAGCCAACACATGGTCGTTTTTTCCAGTATTCTCCAAGCTAACTTTTTATCTAGTGCTATGAGCTGGTTATCACCTGAAGGATATTTATTTATTTCATATTATAGAAGTGCTAAAAGAGTGTGTCCATCCACATACTCTGAGCTGTTAAGTGCTCCACTATCTACAGAGCTCAACCTGTTATTGGGGCAGTAAACTTTTTAGCTCAGTCTTTAACCTCTTTGTGGGCCTGATCTCGCATCATCGGGGACTATGGATGTGTTAGATGACCATGTTCTTTAATTACTAAGTTATAGTATAATTTTTAAGCACATTTGTACTGAGGTTTATATTTAGTTATTCTTTTGTGACGAACAGACATTAAGTAAAAGAGGAGCTTTCAATTTTTGGGTCCTTCAATAGGGAAGACTGTCAGTCAAAATCTTTATAGCAGTTAACACTGTTAATGTTTATTATATTCTGGTTCTATTTGAGTAAATGGTGGCTGACTTGAGAAAGTGTGTGTAATTCCTTTGTAGTTTTTTCAGTATTTTCTATTTATAGTATCACTTTGTGATCTCGAACATTTCTGTAATTCCTTTTGTGCCCTTTTATCTGTTTTATTTGTTGGGCAGGTTAATTCTAAGATAGAGTAACTACTATCTTTGGTTTTATAAGTGTTCAAAAATCAGTGAATAAATAAATGAAATATATAAGAAATGCTGTCCTCCTATTTCTGGCCTGATCAGAAGGAGGAAGTACTGGGAACCTTGTGAGAAAATCTCTGCTCTAGTGATATTTGCAGCCCAATTTTGCAGAGCCAAAAGATTTGGATAATTCAAATAAACAATCAGATGTTTGGTACGTATCTAAAATGAACCCAAATGCTAAGCTGTTTGATGTTTCCGTGTCACTAGACATTGGTTAAGAATAAATTCATGTTACTTTCCTCATTGCTTTTGATTATTCTGCAATTAGATTACCACCTGTATAATATCAGCATTTTATAAAGCATTGGGTAAGATTTAGATTAGACACAGCTACTAGAACAATTATAATCAGTCATCCAAAGTAATTTAGACCACTGTATTACACTATATGGTATAAGCAAGAGGAAAATATTCTGTATAAGAAATTCTATGACTGACGATTAAATGTCATGAGCCAACTTCTGTCTTTGAATGAATATTGACCTCTACTGAAGTTATGAAAACATTGCATGCATATCTGAGGGAGAATTTAGCCTTAAATTATGGTCCAAGAGTGAATAATGTAGTACAAAGGATTAGCCTTCCACTTGAGTTTAAATCATGATGACGGTTACAAATGGAAATGAGTTAGGTGACCTCATCCAAGTCTCCGTTTGTGCCCATTATGAAATGACTGTCTACCTCAACACAACTGACATTCTCTCCTCAGAAGATGGATTACTGGTCAGGAGTGATCTGAATGATTTCATAGAGCCATGAGCCTCTGTGTTAGGCCCAAACTTCCAGGAGCATGAACTCCTCAAAACAATTTAAATAAAAAAGTATAGCAAAGCAAACATCCCCAGATCAATAGAAATGCCCTCTCAATACAACCCAAGGTAGACATTCTAAAGCATTTAAAATAAGAAACAGGGGGGGGGGGGGAGAGGTGGGCAAGAGATAGGGGAGTAACGTTGGAAAGCACTGTCAAGCTAACTGGACTCTTAAAAATAAAAGTGGCCCTACAAGGTATTTTAATTTACCTACAGTCTTAACTATATGGAGATATACCTATCTCATAGAACTGGAAGGGACCCTAAAAGGTCATAGAGTCCAGCCCCCTGCCTTTACTAGCAGGACCAAGAACTGATTTTGCCCCAGATCCCTAAGTGGCCCTCTCAAGGATTGAGCTCACAACCCAGGGTTTAGCAGACCAATGCTCAAACCACTGAGCTATCCCTCCCCCCTGAAAATATGCAGAATAAACACCTGAAAATATACAGAATGTATCTGAACTTTCTGTTATTACACTGCATAGATCTATAAATTAGGTTTCCTCAAAACGTTGTGGAATAACTTGAACCTATGAGGTGCTGAGCATTCTGGCCCTGATCTGGTGAAGCATGTTACCACATGCTAATCATTAAGTGTGTGAATAATCTCATTAACTTCACTGGATTGGGGTCCAAGTGCTCAGCAGTTTGCAGGATCCAGGTCTAAGAGAGAGGTAATAATATCTCAAGAGATATTTTAATATTACCTACTGCTCATTAATATGCAATCTTCATGTCTGATTCAATATTCACACGACTTTACTGCTCCCTTAGGGGTGTTGCTGGCAGAATTCTGTACAAAAGCCCTGGTGAAAGATGTCTTGTGTAGACAATTATATATACACAAAGTTGCCATCTGATTCAAAAATATCTTCCAGTTCTACTTTAAAATGCATATACAGTATATTTTGACAAAAGTGAGGTTGATGGATGTCTTCAATTTCCCATCATGTTAGATAAAAGTTTAGTTACATAGCTTCATTGGTACATTAGCACAGTAATTCAGTCTAAATTGTAAACCCCAGTGAGAAGCTGCTTTGCTTTCATTATTGTGTTGGTAGTTTAAAATGCAAAAATTATCACTAAAAGCCACATTTTTAAACATGTGTGCATAAGTTGTGCCCACAAAAGGTACATGTGTGTATGGCACAGATAATTGATCATGCAGTTTTATGCGTTTTGCATATGCAACTGCATATTTGACATGCCTTTGTACCTCACAGACGTATCTTGCTGGCACAATTCAAGCATGTCATATATATATTTGCCCCAAAGGCTGTTGTGTAGAATTGTATTTTAGAGACCATGATCAGTTTTAAGAGCTGCTTTTTGACTTCCTATTATATCTCGCCATTTGCCACTTGCATGATTTATTATTGTTTATTTATTTGTATTGCCATACAATAATAATGGGTGATTTCAACTATCCTCATATTGACTGGGTAAATGTCACCTCAGGGTGTGATGCAGAGGTAAAATTTCTAGACACCATAAATGACTGCTTCTTGGAATAGCTAGTTCTGGAACCCACAGGAGGAGAAGCAATTCCTGATTTAGTTGTAAGTGGAGCACAGGCTCTGGTCCAAGAGGTAACTATAGCTGAACTGCTTGATAATAGTGACCATAATGTAATTACATTTAACATCCTTATGGAGGGAATAGTACCCAAAAAACCCACCACTGTACTATTGAACTTTAAACAGGGGAACTACATAAAAATGAGGACGCTTGTTAGATGGAAATTAAAAGGAGCTGTCAAAAGGGTTAATTGCCTGCAAGCAGGAAGGGGACTATTTAAAAACATGTTGATAGAGGCTCAGACTAAATGCATACCCCAAACCAGAAGAGACAATAAGAGGACTAAAAGACTAACATCATGGCTAAACAGCAGTATAATGGAGACCATTAGAGGCAAAAAGGCATCTTTTAAAATGTGGAAGTCAAATCCTAGTGAGGATAATAATAAGGTGCACAAAGTCTAGCAGGTTAAGTGTAAAGGCATAACAAGGCAGGCCAAGAAAGAATTTGAGACGCAACTTGCTAAAGACTAAAGATAGTAAGAATTTTTTAAAGTACATCAGAATTAGGAAGCCTGCCAAACAGGCACTAAAGGCCACTATGTGACCAAGGTGTCAGTCACTGCTTTCCAGGATACAGTCCCCCTTTCTGTTGTTATGGCCTGCATTCCTTGTTCCTTTGCATTTGGCTGTATTAAAATGCATTTTGTTTGAAGTGGCTCAATAGTTCACCTTTAGTATTTTCTGCCTTCTCTTGCTCATGGGAAGGATCTCCAAGAAGATCAGCTGGATTTTCCTCTTTTTTAGCTCCCTTCCAAGATCCTGAAGACTTATCATCTGTGGAGTTCCATGTGATGCTGAGACATTGGTTTCAAAGTGTATAATCACCAGTAGAGACTTGCAGATGACTGTTTGTACTGTTTGTCCAAATTTGTAGTTACATCTCTTTTGGTCACTCCAGGGAGACAGCATGTGGACTGCATTCCCTCCGAGCTTCTATCCTCCCCAACTTTCTCGTGCCGCTTTTGGACTGCTCTTTTGGCAGTTCTGTGGTCTGCTAGAACGGACTTCACAGGTGGTCCCCAAATCATAGTTTGAGAGCCAATGATGTAGAGGAATCTCTCTTTAAATTGGTTACTCCATAGGAAGAAATAATTACACGGAGAGAGGCTTTCCCATGGGTAAATTAAATGGTTATCCCATGGGGAGATTAAATCACAGGGGAAAAGGGGTGTAATGCAAGTCCGATGAAGCCCTTGAATGACACTACAGTTTGCTACCAGCCAGTGAGTGTTTCTGTGAGGATGGAACAAGCAAACTCCTGTAGGGGGAGAGAGACTGTAGAAAAAAATCAAATCCAAACAGTTCTTTTAATGAGCACAGAATAATTAATATATGTGTTTCCTGGGTTTGAGATAAACAAACTCTTATTTCTGAGTAGAACACATAGGCTTCATTTTACTGGTTATTATTGATAAGTAGTCTGTTTTGTTTACATAAAAGGATGTGAAGTCACAAGAAGCAAATTAGTTGTGTTTATATATCATGCTACATTTATGGGCTGAATACATGTCTGTTTCTTTTCAGATACAGCTGTTTGAAATGAATTAAGGACCCCTAGGACTGGGTGTTCAAACCTCTGATATAATCCTTTTATTATAACCCCCAGTCTTCCTATAACCAATTCATATCAGAGTGAGCAAGGCCACTTTTTGATAAGCTTAATAAGGTCTTAATAGGCTAACACTTTTTGACACATTAGGAGTTCCTGGGAAATACATCCCCAACATTCATCACATTCCAGCAAAAATAACTCTCTGCAGTTAATATAGTACCACAGTCTGAATCCTTAAAGGGTTCAAGGAATCTTGAATCCACCATGTGAGCTGAGGCTATCTCCCAGACAGTACTTTTTCAACTGATCGTACAGATTCAGGGCCGGCTCTGGCTTTTTTGCCGGGGGGGGGGGGCGGCCGGAGCCCCTGGGGGAGGGCGGCGAGCCCCGGCGGCGGCTCCGGTCTCCCCCCCGGCGGCTAGAGCGCCGGGGGCAGGGCCGCGAGCCCCGGCGGGGGCTCGGCTCTCCCGCCCCTCCCCAGGCGGCCAGAGCGCCGGGGGCAGGGCGGCGAGAGGGCGGCGAGCCCTGGCAGGGGCTCGGCTCGGCTCTCCCCCCGGCGGCCAGAGCGCCGCGCCGCCCCCCTCCAGGTGCCGCCCCAAGCACCAGCTTGGGTGCTTGGTGCCTGGAGCCGGCCCTGTACAGATTGCTTCTGTTTTTCTACTGGGATCACATGCATTAGGAGGAAAATACCTGTGGTTTCATGTACAGTTTCCTAATTCCACAATGATTGTGTACACATCATTCCTTTTAGAACTTTTGGTCCTTTTCCATAATCATTTGGTGCATAGATAAGTTAAAGATGCCTAGGAAATACCATAGATAGTACAAGACAGTTAGCCAGTAGCCCATCAATTCAGATGTCCTTTCTGACAGCAACCAACACCAGATGCATCTACTGGTAGCTAGTTGTGTGAAACTTCCACCCAGGATAATTAGGAGATTTCTTCCTGACCCTATGGAGACTAGGTTTTGCCTAGAAGCATGATATTTGATTGTCCTTATCTTAAAATTATATTTTTAGTTATAAAATTATCTAGGCTTTAAAAAAAATCCAGCCAAAGTACGTGATTGTGATCTGCAGCAAAGAATTCCACAGATCCTCAGCTGGCATAAATTGTCATAGCTCTAGTGACTTCAACTAAACTATGACAATTTATAAGCTGAAGATCTGGCCTATTGTGTATAGTAATTTTTCCTTGAATTCATCTCATTGAATGAATGGTTCTTTCATTGTGAGACAATGCATAAAATATGTTGCACGGTTTAAATTAAGATTGGATTTCCTTTGAGAAGAAGACCACATAGGATTTTTAGTGGAAACAGTTGTAGACCACGCTGCCTCAGGAAATGCTGGGCCAGATTGTCTCTCCTGCTCTAGTCCACTTATGCAGACTCATCGGGCAAATGGGACTTAAAGCTCGTGGCGCTCCTTAGCTGGTGTATAGCTGGCATAGCCAGTTGCTACACCATCCCCTGTGCAGTCCCTAGTATAGAGGGCTTACTGGTACGAGGAGGGTGTATGGCCAGAATGTGTTGTGCTCTGGCATGTCTGGCTGGGATGCACATGGGGGCATAGCCAGCGGGCACACTCTTTTGAGCCCCCCTTCCCCCCCCCCATGCCTGGTGGTGGGATGTGCAGCAAAAACCCAAGGCTACTCCCTTTTATTGCTGTTTACAAGTCAGGACAGGGACATTTCCTGGAAAGCCTACTTGAACCAAGTCAGCTGACATAGCAGGTATTTACCAGGTCCAGATTATCCCCCCTCCCCATCCCGACGATTAATGATCTTGCTGGCTTCAGAGTTACTACACTACAGGGAAAGAGCAACTTCCAGCTCAGACAAACTTAAGTATATATAGCACCTGTATATCTACTTGGATTTACTTAGAAGAGTTGTGGCCTACTAACCACAGGTGGCCTGGTTTAAGCCAAGGCTTCAGTAATGTGCAGGAGTGCCCTGCCTATGCTATTAAAACAACCAGTGTTCAGCAACGGTTGTCAGACACTGGTCCCCCTAGCATTGAAAATGTTTTGGCTGCTAGTGTAGACAGGGCCAAACCATTTTCAGTATTCATTACAGAAAGCATTCTAGATACTGGGTAGCAGGAGATATGTCCCATGCTTTCAAATAGTGGGTTTTGAAGTCTGTTGACACTATCTATGCCAACAGGATAATGATTTCCCATATTGGTTGAAGGGTGTGACGGGGAAGAGCCACATTTGTGATTCTTGGCTTGCTTTCCTAGCTTAGACACATATGGTGGACCAAATTCCACTTTTGACTAGTGATGGTAGAATGTGGCCATTGATTCCAGCCAGTGGATCGGAACATGACTAATTGATTTAAACTACTTTAGTGATAAATGACATGACAGATACCTTCTGGGGAAGAGTTCAGATAAATGATGCCAAGACCCACTCTACAGTGATTCATTGGCCAGATAACAGTGGTTTCTCTTCTTCAGCTTACTTTGTGTGATATATGACGATAAAGCATGGCACGTACCTCCTACAATGCACTTGTTTTCCATGAGCTATCTGAATATTCTGTTATACGGTACAACCAGGAAAAAAGGGGTCAAAGTCAGATGAAGAAAGTGAATCAAACCTTTTTCTATTAGATTTTTGTGTATACATAATGGAAAGCCAGGACGAACACTGAAAGGAGAAGAGGGTAAATTATGGTAACTCTGTTGACAATTTATGTCAGCTTTTGTAATGTGCATATTTATCCTTTATTCATTAAAAATTGCTGAGGAAGATGATTTCAAGTGACTCATTTACCACAACTCTACTTTAAAGAACTGCATGGTATCTTCATTAAAATTAATAACACTTTACATTTCTGCTGTGAATTACTTAGACTGTGTGTGTGTGTGGTGTGCGTGTGTGTGTGTATCTAGAGGGCAAACGAAAGGCTTTCACTACTTCTCGTTATATTGTAACCCTTCTGTCCATCTGAGTTGGCAGCAACAAGGGCCGGGTTCAGTATCTAGGGGTTCCATTTCAATAACGCAATGCAAAACCAGCTCGAGCCCCCACCCAGTGACCTGGGACAATTACATACCACCACCCCCGGGCACCTCTAAGAGGCAGTACTTCCCCTCTCACAAGCACGGAGTCTAAGGCTTGGTCTACACTTACCCCCCAATTCGAACTAAGGTACACAACTTCAGCTACGTGAATAACGTAGCTGAAGTTCGAAGTACCTTAGTTCGAACTTACCTCGGTCCACACGCGGCAGGCAGGCTCCCCCGTCGACTCCGCGGTACTCCTCTCGTCTAGCTGGAGTACCGCAGTCGACGGCGATCACTTCCTGGTTCGACTTATCACGTCCAGACAAGACGCGATAAGTCGAACCCAGAAGTTCGATTTCCAGCCGCCGAACTAGCGGCTGGGTATAGACGTACCCTGAGTGTAGCAAAATCCTTTTAATAAAGGAGGGAAACAATGCGGCATTATGTTGGGGAAACACCACAAATAGGATTCATAACAAACCATGAGCAAAAGACCCACCCCCCAAGTAAGTTTGGCAGTATCCTTTTCCCCTCAGGGTCTTAAGTCTAACAACCCAAAAGATCACCCCAAAGTCCCAAAAGTCCAACACCCCAAAAGAATAAGTATGCAACTGTCTCCACTGAATTTACAGAACACAAAGACTAAATTCTGCTCTCAGTTACTTTGTTGCTACTTCATTAGATCAGGGGTTCTCAACCTTTCCAGACACTGTACCCCTTTTGGGAGTCTGATTTGTCTTGCGTACCCCAAGTTTCACCTCACTTAAAAACTACTTGCTTACAAAATCAGACATAAAAATACAAAAGTGTCACAGCACACTATTACTGAAAAATTGTGTACATTCTCATTTTTATCATATAATTATAAAATAAATCAACTGGAATATAAATCTTGTACTTACATTTCAGTGTACAGTATATAGAGCAGTATAAACAAGTCATTGTATGAAATTTTAGTTTGTACTGACTTTGCTAGTGCTTTTTATGTAGCCTGTTGTAAAACTAGGCAAATATCTAGCTGAGTTTCTGTACCTCCTGGAAGACCTCTGCGTACCTCCAGAGGTACGTGTACCCATGGTTGAGAACCACAGCACTAGATGAATTGACTCATTATGCTTGAAGACTTTTAAATCTCTTAAATTCCATAATAGATTCAGCCTTTTGATCCACAAGTTTTAATGGACTCTCCCCTTATTTTCAACAATACATTGGCATGACAAACTATCTGAGTGGAGTCATACAAAAACTTTCTTTTTATGGCTTTCAGTCAAATTCTATTTTCATTTATACCTGTGCAGTCCCAGTGAAGCCAACTGCACTGAGAAGATTAAATATGCTTCCGTGTTATTTATGTAGCAGGCCATGGATGAGGAAAGAGCTGGACTCCTGGAATTTGAGAAACCTTGGTGATCATTCATTGTAATTGCAAAGAAAATTTGCTACAACATTTTCTGCTGCCTGCCATAGAAAATGATACTGAAGTGCTGCTGGACATCTGAATAAAGCAGACAATGTTTTTAACGTGTATCTTTGATCTTTTTGTTATGTTTAGGAGAAATGGGGGACAAAGGACAGAAGGGCAGTGTGGGTCGACATGGAAAAATTGGTCCCATCGGTTCAAAAGGTATATTTGATTCAATCTTTTTTTCTCCGGTGGTGTCTCAGCTGAATAATCAATGGCCATTTATCTTTGAGATGAGTCCCATTCTTATTTAAAATTACTCAGATTGTCTCAGAACTTACCAAAATATATAGCAAGTCCTATAATTTAATCACATTCTAGTCAATCAAAGGATGGAGATCTCTGGACTAGTTGTCTTATACCCTGACACATAGCAGGATCAAGAAGTCTTAGAAACCTGACTTGTGGGTAGATGAAAGAGTTTTTAAATTACATCGACCTCCAAGTATAGGTGTTTAAAGGAGAGTGGGTGGGAAGTAGGATTGTACTTTGGCAGAGGCACAGATTCAGAAGCCATGAGGTCTGAATTCCTTGGCCTTCCCACTTCTTATGTGACATTGGTCAAATCATTTTGAACAGCATTTTCAATGGAGCTGTCTAATTTTAGGCTTCTAAATCAAAATTTAGACACCTAAATAAAAGTGGCCTGATTTTCAGAAGTGCTACTTCCTTACAGGTTCCACGGAAGTCATTGCTCTGTAAAGTGCCTAAGCAAGTGCTGGCACAAATAACAAGAGATGGAACAGAATGAAACTAGTTATGATGTTTGTCCCTGAATCCAGACTACACAGTTTGGGCCTGTCTTGATGATGAACTGACTGGGACAACAAATCCAAATTCTCCATCATTTGGGGCCCATCTCTACATTATGCATTTTTTCTTTTGCCGTAAATCTTAGTCGTTAGAAAAAAAACCTGTTTAGAAACTTTCTGTTAATGAAACTGGTGATGCAATCCATTTGCTGAGCAGCAAAATTGATGATATTTTTCATTTTTTAGGTGAAAAGGGAGATAATGGGGATATAGGGCCACCTGGTCCTAATGGAGACCCAGGTAAACCATGATAGATCTTCAAAGTGTATAGTTTTTTTAAAAAATGTATAAATCATGTATAGTACACATTCCTTTTAAAAATGCTGAAGAATGATGTTGGAACTTAAATTTTTGAATAACCTCTTCTGATTTATGCATTGTAATTTGGATTATACTGCACATCTACAGGGTACTTTTACAAAACGTTTGTTGAGGATGCAATGACTGCTGGGAGTTGTACTGTAATTCCTTCTGGGGGTGGACAACTGCTTGAAAGAACGCTCAATAGCTCCCCGCTAACTCAACATGGATTTAGTTATTCCAGAAAGCTAATGGGAGCAGGAATGCAACTTGTTCCCAGTCATTCCCACTGTGCAAAAAGACATCTCTGGACATCCTACTTAGGCTCTAATTCTGCACTGAGAACCCGGTGGGGGACCCCTGCACCTTCATCAACTTCAGTGGGACATCTCATGGGCACAAAGCTGTGCTGTGCATGTGGTTCTCAGCGCAGGAACAAGGCCTAAGGGACTTAGGGACTTCATGCCACTGTCTACAAGGCCAACAAGGCTCAGGCTTTGTAGAATTTATTGGCAGGGTAGGAGGGCATATTTTCATCTACAGCAGAAGTTCTCAAACTGCGGGGGCAGGTGCCCATGGGGGAGGGGGGCAGAATGTATTCTGGGGGGCATGAAAAGTTTTTTGGGGAAAAGAACTTATTGCTTACCCCAGCAATGGATAAATAACTAAGCTGATTCCTCCAGACATATCAGGTCCTCAGATGGCGCTGTGCATTTGACTCTAGATGGCGCTGTGCATTTTGACGGATTTCTGCTAAGCTTGCATAGTATTATACAAAGTCATTGCCATCTGTATGTTAATCCGTTCTTTGCTACGACATGGTGTGTGCATTTAATTGTAAGCATCAATCACAATTGCAGTTTTTCTTTTGCTCTTATTACAATGGATCGTTGGCTCTGTTTGAATCAGTGCCTTACTGTTTTTAATATTTAGTGAGAGTTGCATGTGGATTTTTTAAGGGTATATGTACTTGTATGTTGGGGGGCGGGGAAGGTTGTAAACTACTACAAAAACAAAGAAGGGGACACAATCAAATACGTTTGAGAACCACTGATCTACAGAACTGACCTTATTTTGGTTTTCAAGAATACTGTGATTTTTGCCAGTTATGCTGGTGGAGAGAAGTTGTTTTGCAAAGCCTTTCTACGCATCATCTGAGACTCTGAAAAACCATTGGATGATCAATGGGTATCTTGTTAGGAGTATGAAAAGCTTAGGGCTGGTCTACATGTAAAACATTGCAGTGGCACATCTGTACCAGTGCAGCTGCGTCAGTGAAGATGCTGCTATATTGATGGGAGAGCTTCTCCTATCGGCGCAGCTAATCTACTTCCATGAGAAGCAATAGCTATGTTGACGGGAGAAGCGCTCCCCTTGGCATAGTGCTGTCTATGCAGGGGGGCTAGGTCGGTATAACTACATTGAGTGCCATAGTTATACCAATGTAAGTTTGTAGTGTAGACCTGACCTTAGACTCAGATGATGGAAAACAATAGACTATTGGTGCTTTTAGGACAAAATGCAGCACCTCCCCTGCATTCTAGTATCTTTAATAGATTTTATCTTAGATAATAGAAATGGAAAAATGGAAATGTTGTTTGCATTAATTATGTGTTGTTAGCAACCACTGAATGATACAAATGTAACAGATGTGGTTATTAGGTAGTGAGTAATGAACAATCAATGTTTACTAAAACATCTGCTCTTATGGGAAGGTTAGGAAGGAGCAAGGCTATGCAGTGCCTTGTATGTGAAGAGAAGAGTCTTAGGGATAGATAATGACTTGGACTGTGCCCATGCAAAAGGAGAAGGAACCCCCCTTTCACTCCTACATGGGCTACTCAGACTCTGGTCCAGGCATACAGCAGTAAGCAGCAAGGGCCTGCAAAGTACTTTAGCACGTGTGTAAGTTCCAAATGTTGTTAAGAGGTTTGCTGAAGTGGGATGGACTTAGACAGGTGTTTAAAAGCTTTGCTGAGTCAGGGCTTAGTATGTGCTAGCTGCACTAGCCTAGGAATAGCCACAGGAGACACACTTCTGAGTTACGTTTCCTCCCCGGCTTTCTCTTTGCCCCATTGCCGGTTAGTAATTTACTGCTGATCTACACTACTCAAGTTACTATCCATGTGTACTGGCGTACAATCTGGCCTTTAACCTCTGCTGTGTCTGCCATTTTAGGGCCAGATTCTGCCAATTTACTCACCTGAAGTAGTACTTTACTTTAGAGCAGTCCCATTTATTTCAGTAGTACTACTCATGGAGTAAGGCACTACTCTACCTGCCTAGCCCCCCTGCATAGACAGCACTATGCCAAGGGGAGCGCTTCTCCCGTCAACATAGCTATTCAACAACAGTTAGGCTGCTGGCGCATTGATACCGCAGTCCATCATACCGACCATGTCATCTCATTGTAATTCCATGAGAAAAACTTATGTGGTGCTTTCCACATCTTAGGGGGGATTTTCAAAGTCAAAAATAGTAGTTTGGTGCCCACTCCCATTTCCTTCCCTGCTTCTTCCTTGCTCCCAGAGCACTGTAATTCACTGCTGGTTAGAATCTGACCCTTAACCTGTACTGTATCTTCCCTTTTAGGGCCAGATTCTGCCACCCTTATGTACCTGTACTGGTACTTACTGACTTTCATTGTGAGTTTATTATTCTAATTCATGGGCCAGAATGCCAAGTTAACATAATGCAATTCTCTGACTTGGGTGTTCCAGTTTGCAAATGAGTGCTCAGATTGGCACTTCTTTACTATTTGTATTATTGTAGTGTCTAGCAGACCTTGTCATGGACTAGGACTCCATTGTGCTAGGTGCTGTACAAACAAAGAGTAAATTATATTCCCTGCCCCAAAGAGCTTAACATCTGCATGTGAGACAAGAGACAACAGATAGATACAGACAATCAGATGAGGAAGTACAATGAAATGACATGGTCGGTATGATGGACTGCGGTATCAGTGCGCCAGCAGCCTAACTGTTGTTGAATTTTTTTGGAGGCACTGTGGGAAAGGGGAGTTATAAGGAGGGTTTTGAAGGAGGACAATGAAGTGGCTTTGCAGATATTTACGGGGAGCTCCTCCCACGTGTGAGGGGCAGAATTGGAGAAAGCACAAAAGTGCTTGTTTGAAAATGTAACAAATGGGCCATGGAGGCTGACATTACAGGCAGATCTGGGGCAGGAGCTGACTTGTCAAAAATACTGAATGAGAGCTGATAGGTGGGGATGGGATTAGACAGTTAGGTACCTAAACTGGATATTAGCATGATTAAATACAGGTTTGAATACCTATATGCAGAACTGGGTGCCTTACCTGGAACCTAGTTTTCAAAACTGGGCTCTCAGAAGTTACCTTTTTAATAATCTCATAAAAATTGCTTTTTTCAGACCATTGTAAATTTGGGATAATGGGCAGAATTCTAGAGTCTTAAGTCTTTTATTGGAAGAACTATAACAAACTAATACTTTTGAAATGGCCAGAACTGTCTTTTAGGGCTAATTATAAGTATTACATAATAGGAGTAAAACATCTGCCAATGATCTGCTGTATAGATAGATTCCTCATGCAGAGCAAATGCAGAATATGCCATACAGATTTCCTGTGTGGAAAAGAGATCTGCAGTGAAGATGGAAGAGGAGAATTTTGCCTTATATATGAATCACTGAGAACTCAGAAGTTTAAAGATGTCCTATTTTTGTTCCTAGCGGATTGTTGTCTGCCACATGTTTGGCACTAATTGGCACCATCGTTTGGGATCTCCTCAGAGAGGCCAAGGACTGAGGTGGCATAGAGAGTGTACTGAACTCTTATAGGTAGACCCAAAGGTCAGAGTGAAGGATGTTGGTGGGTCAACATGGGGAAGTTTGCACGGTTGCTGACTATGATTAGACAGAGAATTTCACTCTCTGGGGTCATCAGGCTAGCCCCTTTTGTGAGCAATACATTCACATAAATATATTTCACGAAACATTTTTATTTATGTTTGTATATACAATTTAACAGCAAGCACCCACCCTGATCTCTGCAGGCATCCCTTGTGAATGCAGCCAGCTAAGGAAGGCTATTGGGGAAATGGATATCCAAGTGGCCCAGCTGACAACTGAATTAAAATTCATAAAAAATGGTATGTTTATTTTGTATGTTTCTCCCTTTCCAAGTGCCCTATTTTTTTTAATGATGAAGCTGCTCTTAAAGAATATGGCCATTTCATATTTGATTTGTGTATCTATTTTTGTGGTGTGCATTAAGTTGGTTTATAGAAATGCGAGTGCTCACTTTTCAGCACTGCCCTCCCCCGCAGCTGTCGCTGGTGTGCGTGAGACAGATAATAAGATATACCTACTGGTGAAAGAAGAGAAAAGATATGTGGATGCCCAGCTCTACTGCCATGGAAGAGGAGGAACACTGACCATGCCCAAGGATGAGAATACCAATAGTCTGATTGCTTCTTACATCAATCAAGCAGGGCTCACCAGAGTTTTCATTGGGATCAACGACCTGGAAAAAGAGGGCAATTTTGTGTATTCTGATCGATCACCCATGCAGACCTTCAACAAATGGTGCAGCGGCGAACCCAATAATGCCTATGATGAGGAGGACTGTGTGGAAATGGTGGCCTCTGGTGGATGGAATGATGTTGCCTGTCACATTACAATGTATTTTGTATGTGAATTTGACAAAGAAAATGTGTGAGGATGTCTGCTCCGTCCCCCTCCCCCGTTTGAAGCAGATTGTATAACTTACCCCTTGTTTATAAAGTACTAGTTATATTTTACAAGTATATAACATCAGTGTTGTACAGCTGTAAATATAATTAGGTATTTCAAATATCAATATTTACCCTTCAGAAGGGAAGAGCGGAATTAAATAAGACATAGTTTGTCTTGCCCTAAGAAAATATGTATCTAGCTAAGGTCTATATTCTGCCCTCACTGCAATTAATGAATGAGGTTGCATGACAGCAATGGAGGGCAGAATTTGGCTCTTTGTTGTTATAATGTTGTTTCTGAAGACGTAGATTCTTGATATTGTTTTATCTGAACAACATTTTTAATTGTTAATGTTAATTGCTCATACTGGTTTACAAAGATGACATTTCTGGCTATTTCAAGCCATAAGGAAAAGTTTTTGTATCCTCTAGCTACTTAATACAACTATTGCAATAGGGTTCTGAATGGGCAGGCTTTGTACCTGTTTCTGTGACACATACACAAGCAAACCAACCCATCAGTTCTACCATTTTTGTAACATCTTCTTATTAAACTGTTTGCAAATAACAACACAGAGACACACTTCGGTGAGCGAACTCATTTACACTGCCTTGGGGAGTCTAAATGGCTCAGAATTCAGTACTAGACGGGGAGAAGCCAACGTTGTGTTTCTTCAGAAAATGCAATCCCAGGTTCTGTTTGTTTTACACGTTGTTTAACTGAGGGTGGGACTGTGCATAAACTATTTGAGTGATAAAAGAATTTGCCAAAGGAAGCCAGAGCCAGTTCTCTAAAGTTGTATTTGAGCCCTGCTGGGACACTCTTGGATGGCATTCCAGCACTTTTTGGGGGAGCTGAAATGGCATTTTATGGCCCTTTGGATACTTGCATTCTGGCACTTCTTGAGTGCAGCACTCACTAGTCTATTTTTGCTTAAGATATTCGTGATTGATATTTTTGGTTACAAAACACAAGGAGGGCTTCCTGAGTACATCATGAGTCTCACAAAATCTTTGTTGTCCAACAGTTCCTTTCACTGGAACAAATGCTGAAGTCTTCACTTAGCTTTCACTCTGTCCTTAACTTGATGTCAGCGGAAGATTGGCCTTAGTAAGGACTCTAAAAAGGGCCAAATTCTCTGCAGGCATAAATGAACACAGCTCCATTGACTTCAATGGATTTCATTCATTTGTCCCAGCAGAGAATTTATCTCTGAGTAAGGACTTCAGGAATTGGTCCTTTATTTTGTTCTTGTGATTACTACTCTTCATGGCTATATCTTCTCTTAAATAAAATCTTATTTATTTAAAAAAAATGTCAGTACCCCTATAGGGATATAGTTCCAAAGGGATGCAGTAAGTCATTTTGCCCCACTTATTTGTGTATCCAATTCACAACTGCATGTGACTGAAAAATGTGGTATATTTTTGAAGGGTATAACTGGACAAAAAGAGTTATGAATATTGGATATTTGTAGTGGCCTGTTGCAATTCCTCTCGTCTTTTAGTCAACTGCTCTACATATGAAGGTCACTGGGAAACCTCTGTCTATTGTGTTTTTCAGACAGTGTGGTTATACAATGTTTTAAATATTTTTTAAGGGTAAACAACACTAAATATGAGACAATCACAAAGCATGTATGATCAATCTGGAAGAAATATCTAGAAGAAACTCAAAACAGGCTTGGCGTGTGATTTCAGATCTTGCCTCCACATATTAGGCAAGACTAAATTAATAAGCTACTGTACAGTGCTACAGTTAATGGAAGATTACTGACCATAGGACTTTTGCTTAGTTCCTCAAAGCACGCCAACATTTGAAATTACATGTTAATTTTATTCTCAAGGAAATAAACAATTTCATCCTGACATGCTAACTGTTGTGAAGTTGAACCTGTTATAAAGGTTTACTCATGAACTAAAACTGGTAGAATATTATTCTAATATATGCAAATCATGCAGGCCATAGTGCTAGAAAGCCATAACCCTAAAGAACAATTCAGATGGTGACTGGTTCTACTTGCCAGCGTTTCTTTCTGGTACAGGTAAAGTATGGCTCATGTGCGTTAGGGCTTTAACTGATATCTCAAATAATCTTGGTGTGATTGTACACTTACATACAAAGGTTCTTAGTCTACAAAATCTGAGAAGGGCTAAAAATTTATTCCTGTGGGTCAATTTGGTGATAAATAAGGGCAATCTAAGCCTGGGTTCCACTTGACTAGAGTTGCCTGCCTAGGATGGCACTTGCCCACATAAAGTATCTTGAAGACACTTTGTGTGCCTAAGCTGTCAGCTTTGCCCACTCTTTACCCATTTTTGCAAGATACTGATGTGGTGGGTTGATTCTGCTTGTATGAATCTATACCCTCTTTGCAGATTCCTTCGGATGAGCTTTAAAACAGGCCTGCATGCCTAAAAGCCTTACTTGAGCTGGGCAGCAGGCACACAACATTTTCACAGATTTATAGAGTGTTTAGTGAACAATCTGAATTTCTACTCAAATTGCTATTAAACAGCAGAAAACCCATTTATTTCCCTCCATTTTTCTGTGTGTGGTGTTCTGTTCCATCGGGGCGGGGGGGGGGGAGAGAGAGAGAGAATGAATGAGAATCTGCTCTACAGCCTTAGCTAACAGCCATATGGCTTTTAGCTCATGGAGTAGAAGCTCATGCACTAGGCTCCAGGTTCAGTTCTGCCCGCCGACGACCAGGGTCTGTCCGTGTTCCAAGTGGGGTCTCATCTGGGATTTCAACTGGGAAGTCTCTGAAGCTCGGGATGTACTTCCTCAGCTAGGGGGATGTATGTAACCCACACATCTCCTGGGTGTGGTGTTCTGTCCCATCTAGTGGCACTGAGACCACTTAGAGAGAAAGAGATTAATGAGTCTGCTCTAAAGCCTTACCTAGCAGGCATATGGCTTTTAGCTCATGCGGTAGAGATTCATGCACTAAGCTCCAGAGGCCCCAGGTTCGAGTCCGCTTACCAACAACTGGGGTCTGTCGGTATTACACTTACACCATATTTTCAACAGCTTTTGAAGTATGAAATAAAAGGGAAACCAACTGTATTGTTAAGATCTTTCTATATCCTTGTTCACTATAGATTGTCAGAGCCCTAACTCCACTGTGTGGGGAGGTAGGGCTCAACATTACTCAGTCCTCATTGCTCAGGGTGGGTCTTTGGCTGTGCTGCGGGGAGTCACAACTCACTCTCTGTTCTGCTGTGGGGAAGGAGGACCTCTGTACTGCCCCTTACACGGGGCAGATTATAAAGCTACAGTCTAGCAAACTACGGCCTGCGGGTTGGATCTGGCCCACCAGCTGTTTTAAGGTGTCCCTCGAGCTCCCGCTGGGGACCGCAGTCTGGGGCTTGCCCCGCTCCGGTGCTCCAGCCAGGAAGCAGGGTCAGAGGCCAATCCACACGGCTCCCAAAAGCAGCGGCATGGCCCCGCTCTGCCGCTTCAGCCGGGGAGCAGGATCAGGGGCCGTTCCACACTGCTTCTGGAAGCAGAGGCATAGTCCCGCTCCAACTCCTGCATGTAGGGACAGCCAGGGGGCTCCGCTCTTCATGCTGTCCCTGCCCCAAGCGCCGCCCCCGCAGCTCCCATTGGCCAGGAACTGCGGCCAATGGGAGCTGCAGGGGCGGTGCCTACGGATGGGGCAGCGTGCAGAGCCGCCTGGCTGCGGCTCCGCATAGGAGCTGGAATAGGGACATGGGTGCTGCTTCCAGGAACCACTTGAGGTAAGCACCGCTTGGAGTCTGCACCCCTGAGCCTCTCCCAGTGCCTCAACTCCATGCCACAGCCCTGATCCCCCTCTGAACCCCTCAAACCAAGCCTGGAGCACCCTCCTGCACCCCAAACCTGTCATCCCCAGCCCCACCCCAGAGCCTGCACCCCCAGCTGGAGCCTGCACCCCGTCCCACACCACAACCCCCTACCCCAGTCCTGATTCCCCCTCCCGCCCTCTGAACCCCTCAGTTCCATCTTGGAGCACCCTCCTACACCCCAAACTCCTCATCCCCAGCCCCACCCCAGAGACTACACCCCCAGCTGGTGCCTGCACCCTTCCTACACCCTACTCCCCCAGCCTGGAACCCCTTCCTGCACCATAAACTCCTCATCCCCAGCCCCACCCCAGAGCCCACACCCCCAGTCAGAGCCTTCACCCCCTCCCCCACCCCAACCCCAATTTTATGAGCATTCATGGCCCGCCATACAATTTCTATTTCCAGATGTGGTCCTTGGGCCAAAAAGTTTGACCACCCCTGGTCTAGCCTTATGGGCCAGGTCCAAAGGCTACTGAAGTGAATGGCAAGACTCCTAGGGTATGTCTACTCTGGCTCTGAGCTTGTGGACTCCGTTTCCAAGCCTGTGCTTGAGCGTCCACACTGCATTATAAATCTGGGTTTAAAATTGCTGGACCCAGGACTCACAGCCATGCTAATTTGTTCATACTGCACTGTATGGACCTTCTGACTTGGGCCTGTGGCTTGACCTGCACCCACACTGCAAAGTGACAGGGCTTGGACCTGAGTCACAGTAGGACGTAGGCTCTGACCCATCCCCTTAGTAGGGTCCTAGGATCTAGGACCTGAGTTCTTGCTGACCCAAGTCAGACTGATATGTGTGTGGACGGAAGTGGGGATTGGGCTCAAACCTGAGTCACAGCCCAGGCTTAGTGTGCAATTTAGACATACCCTATTGAGTTCACGTAGGCATGCGTCTGACGAAGTGGGTATTTACCCACGAAAGCTTATGCTCCAATACATCTGTTAGTCTTAAAGGTGCCACAGGACTCTCTGTTGCCTATTGAGTTCAGTAGTCATTAGATCAGCTCCTGTCACTAGTGATGGAACCAGTGACCACTGACTATTCTAATAAATAAGGGAGATGAAACAGTAACATTTTTTGGCATGGACTTTGTTTGAAAATAGTTGTATTGGTGAGATTTTTTTTTATTTGGGAAAAGAAAAATTATTGGTATTTTTCATACACATCAAGAAACATATTATGCTTGTTATATACTTCTATGGAAGATGTTAGGAACACATGAGCAAAAAGCAACTGTAAGTGTGAACTAGAAGGTCTCCCAAGAAGCTAATACAAGGTTTATGTCAATCTGCACTTGGTTGTCTTTTTTTCTTGTTCAATATTTGTCCATAAACATTAAAAGAAAATGTTTTTACCTAAGTGATGGACATGTAGGGTGTGTCTTGGGAAACCTGTCAATCAAACAGTCTTCTATGTAGTGATTTCTTCAGGCCCCTGAATCAATCCTTCATATGAAACACATTTATTTTAGTCAAAATAATGTATTCAGTGTATTTTACAGCGTAAGGATGTTTTATTATGTAGCACCAGCACATTTGAAAATATGTTTCAAAGACACTTGACAGGTGAACAGCTCACTCACACTGTGGCTATTGTGTATCCATGAGTTATAAGCTTGTTTAGATCAAAAAGCAGAGGAAGACTAAAGATAAGTCCATTGTATACCAAAAATAGAGCACTTTTATTGGAATTCTATAAGGAAAATGATTGACTCTCTTTACATAAGTTCAGGTAACACCAGTTGAGATAATAATGAACCTGTTACCAAATTGGTGGGAAGTTTTGGCCCTTGTAGGACTCAGGCCTGAACTGGTCCACGGCCTGGAGACTTATTTCATGGGGCTCTAGCTTTCATTTTGTTTCAGCCTATCAGCTAACTCGTAACTTTCCAGTTCCCAATCCCATAGCTTTGTGTGTCTCATATCTATTTAGTCTCCAGCTTTTAACTGGAGAGTCCAACTTTCTTTGTTTCTCTCTCTGGCCTCTGGTGTTGAGTGATCCTCTGCCACCTTGGAATTTGTAGTGAATTTTCTGTGCCTCCTACTTGCGTCAGGCAAGGCACACAGGAGGTGTAACCAGGAGCAGATAAAGCATCCTCCCCCTCCCGACTCTACAAGGGTGTCTCTGCCTCCCTGTTCCTTCCCCTCACTGAAGGACCCTGCAGCACCAAACCCATCCATCAGCATCATTCTCTGTGAAACAGTGCTCTTAGGGGGAACCTGGACCTGCTGTTGTAATGGAGAGGTGCCTGACCACTATGAGGTACTGGAGGGAAAAACTGATTTTGTGTTGTGATGAGTTTTAACTGTTTGGGAGGGGAAATTTTTTTTTGTTGGGAATTGATTTTATGGATGGAAAGAACTGATCATGTGAATGGGGAACTGACTAATTTTGGCAGGTGAAGAGAGAACTGATTCTCTGTGGATGAAATCTTGGTGGACTGTGGAGGAGGGGTTTGAGGAGAGTTGCATAGTTAAGGTGTTTAGAAGGGAGCATTTCAATTTAGCATGGGGAGAAAAAGGTGAGAAGTGGCTATGGTGGAGTTAACAAAGAATATGCACATCTCATGTAAATGTTACCTAGATGAGTGCTCAGGCTTTTTGGTAGGCCAGGGGAGGCAGGTCTGTAGATGAATGCCCGTGTGTGTGTTAAACCAGAACAAAACAGTCTGCTCCTTTACAGCAGGAAGCATGGGAACACCAACATCAACCACCCATAAAAATAGAGTTATAGAGTCATAGAGTTTAAGGCCAGAAGGAACCACCAGATCATCTAATCTGACCTCCTGTATATCACAGGCCACCAACACCACCCATCCACCTGCACACTAAACACAATAACTGGAATTAGACCAGAGTATTATAGCTTTTGGAAGGCTAAGCAATTGCGTGCCACAAGTAGAGAACAAAAGGGACTAAGATGTACCAGTGCCAGACATGAAAGTTAGGAAAACAAACCAGCACTTCCCCTTCCTTCTCAGGTGAGTGACAGAGTGAGGAGACAAGGGATAGAGAGGATAGAGGAGAGATCAAGTGATAAAGCTGAAGGAAGAACATATGGCAGAGGTGAGTGAGAATGAGTGTGTGCGTGCTTGTGTGAAAGAAAAGACAATGTGTATGGGTGGGGGTGTCTGAAAAAAGAAAGGGAGGAGCCCAACTGAACATCTGATCTCTGGCCACATGGGGGACGTCTACACTTTGATAAAAGACCTGCGGCATGGGTACGGCTGGCTTGGGTCAGCTGACTCAGGATTGTGGAACTCAGGCCTCCGGACTATAAAATTACAGTGTAGATGTATGAGCTCAGCCTAGAGCCCAGGCTCTGAAATTCCTTGAGGGAGAAGGTCTCAGACCCTGGGTTCCAGCCTGAGCATCTACACTACAATTTTTAGACCAGCAGCCTAAGCCCCACAAACCTGAGTCAGCTGACCTGGGCTCTGAGACTTGGTGGCATGGTTTTTTTTAATTGTGCCCATAATTCATGACTGTGAGACCATGAACAAGTACCAGTGCCCTCCACACTAGTGATATAGTAGGGATAATAGAGAAACAGACAAAGTGGGTGAGGTAATACATGTTATTGGACCAACTTCTGCTGGTGAGAGCAGTGTTGGATTAATGCATGGAGCCCGGGTCCAGGAGCCTCGGCCAATTTGGGGGAACTCTGCAGGAGCGTAGAAGTGGAGGGGCCACTGGCACTGGAACTGTGACCCTGCCTCCTGCTCCTCCTCTTCCCCCGAGGCCCTGACTGTGGCAAAGCCAGAAGCCAGAGCTAGGTAGTGGTAAGAACTGCCCAGGAAGCCTGGGCTGCTGTGGGGAGCCCTGGCCCCTCCACTTGTCCTGGCCAAAGTGCCCTAGAGCAGCCCCTGGCCCGTGTTCCCGCCCCCTGGGGTGCGCTGCCCAAGGCAGGCGGAGGGTCCAGGGCTTCCCACAGAGGCCTGGGCTCCATGGGCAGCTCTTACCATGGCCTGGCTCTGGCTTCTGGCCTGGCCAGAGGGCAAGGCCGCAGGGGAAGAGGAGGAGCAGGGGGTGGAGTCCCATGGCGAGGGGGGGTAAGGCCCACCTCAGCCATCCACCAGGAAGACGCTGGTGCCACAAGCAGGGATTATGCTTCGTGGTAGGGTACTTTATCAGTTCCCCTGCTGCGAAGCACCTCCCCTGCCACTGCTGTTCCTCACCTGCCCAAGGCTATTATGCCCATGTTAAAAAGTGGACAGGCAGGCCCCTCCAAACCCACCTCCCCCCGGTTCCAGCACCTCGGAGCCCCTGGAGTGTGGGGAGCCCAAATAGGGTGACCAGATGTCCCAATTTTATAGGGACAGTCCTGATTTTTGGGCCTTTTTCTTATATAGGCTCCTATTGTCCCCCACCTCCGTCCCGATTTTTCACATCTGCTGTCTGGTCACCCTAGACTCAAATGCTCTTTGTGCCCAGGACCCCAATAAATCTTAATCTGTCTCTGGGTGAGAGAAACAAGTTTGAGTTTACACAGAGCTCTTTTTCAGTTCTGGGGTTCTCTCAGTATTTGGGTGGCCTTTTCCATGATGTGATCCACTTTTCTGGTGGATTGTCCTCTCACCGACAGAAGCTGGCCCAGTAAAAGATATTGCCTCACCCCCTTGTTTCTCTAATATCCTGGGGCTGACATAGCAACAACAACACTGCATACTAGTAGGGATATGTTACTGTATTCACTTTACTGGGAGCATAAGCCAGTGCTGATCATTCAAAGGTTAGATACCTAGCATAGGTGCCTGCCTGTTCTTGTAAGTATAAAAATATTAAATACTGTCAAAAATTCAGCAGCTGCTGGTCTGGTGTGCAGTGTAATGGTCTCTGTGTTACCATACTATCATCTAGTGGCAGTAAGAGGCAACTAAGGCTATGTCTACATTACAGTTTATGTCAGCATAATTTATGTCACTCAGGGGTGTGAATAAACTATCCCCCCAAGTGACATAAGTTACACCGACATAAGTGCTGGTGTGGGTTGGTGGGAGAGCTTCTGCCCCCGACATAGTTACTGCTGCTTACGGGGGCTGGAGTAGTTAAGCTGACAGGAGAGTTGTAAACTCTCTAGGGTAGCCGTGCCTTAAGCTTTCTACTCTTTGCTTTACTGAAAGCTGATTTATAATAGGTTGGTGCCACCTACTAAAGGAAAGGTATGGGACACATTGCAACATCCACAAGTCAAATTTTATTCCTGCTTCATCCTTCAGTGCAGTCATAATCATAAGTAGGTGCAAAATTTCAGGAATAGGAGAATTAAGTTATGCATTCAATTAATTGTGTTTGTCTTTCACTGAGATAAAATGTAGCAAAATAAAAGTGCAATTCATTAACTTTATCATTACAAAAATAGCATCCTTTTCTACACATCAGCTCTACTGTTTTTGTCTTAATCTAGTTCCCTGCTGTTTTAGCCCCATAAATTCTATCCTGCTCCGGACACAAATTTAGGGAAAATTTGTCCTTTAAACCAGATAAGGTGTGAAATCTCTTCTAAGTGCCCAAGAAGTGTATGTAGAGGAAAATATTGTACCTGATCACTGTGCAAGGTATCACCATTGCACCCTGATTTCATGGTTGTTTCTTACCATGTCTTAAATTCATACATTTTAGGAGTAGACTAGAACTCCTGTACCCTTTAGTCTTGCCCTTGTACAAACATAGGTATCTGTCCAGAAGCCAGGGACAATATCAGTTGGATGTCCTCTCAGAGATGCATATTTAATAGTAAACAGACTCTGGGAGATTATTTGTCACAGGTTAAAAAGAAGAGAGAATATTTAAACCAGTAATGCAAGATCAAATGGAGCATGATTGAGATTATGTACACTAAATTTGTTGCTAGGAATATAATGAAAATGAAGAGGACTCAAAGACACACACACGTAGGAAGCTATATTAAACAAGTAGCCTAGGAAAGAAGAAAAAAAAAATTCAATATTGGAAGGTGTTTGGTTTAGTAATATGTCATGTAAAAAGAGCTGTGGGAGAAATGCAATCATAGGGCATAATTAACTTGGTATTTCCTTGCTTTGATGGCTTTGAGTCGGTGGATATTGCCTTTAATTAGCCTTAACTTGTTTGTAATGAAGTTTTACTTGGGTGAGTTAGATATTTCAGTTTATCCTCACATGTTTCTTACATCTTCGTAACTCTTGAATTTATTGGTGGTAAATGGTGTAATCTGCTTTAACTGACAGTGCTTACTGTATGAATACATTGGGAACATTATTGCAATAGCAAATGGGTAGACAAGCTGACCTCTGAGATGTTTTACTCATTTGAGGATAAGACGTAGTTTTGCCATAAACCCTGAGTAAGGGGCAGCACACTATTGCATTGCCCCATGAGCTGACTGGGAACCAGAGAGTGACTCTAGTTATGCCTATTCCTGATAGAGTTCTATGCCTGGTGCAGATTGCTTCCCCTGGCAGGCTGGCTTGGCTGTGCTGACCCACATGTTAGAGGGAGGACCCAAGCTTCTTCTCTTATCCTCTCCCCCCCAGCCCACCTGCATGAGAGGGGACTAGTGCCCCCTGGAGGCTGCTTTTCTCCCTTTGCTTGCGCTTGGCAATATATAGGAGCCAGTAGCCCCCTTGCTCATTTGTGCAGCAGCATAAGGCTAGTGATCTAGTCCTCTCATTGGAGCACACATAGCTAAATGGTAGAGAGAGACAGGATACAGTGGTCAGCACAGCGATTAAGTCCCAAGAAGGTAACTTGGATGCCCTTCAGGTAGGGGGAGGATTGCTATCCTACGTCCAGTGGCAAAAGCTTGAAGTAGAAGCATGGGGGCAGGTTCCAAATCCCACTTAGGAACCATAGTGTTAAGTGTTTATGTCTGAGGATCTGGGCCTACAAGGATTTTTAAGTTCTGTGCCTCCTGAGATTGGGCAGGGCCCTTATTGTGTGGACAATGGAAGGGCAGAGCTCTGACATCTACACTGGAATAAAAGACCCAGGGCATGGCCACAGCTGGCCTGGGTTAGCTGACTTGGGCTTGGGGGCTAAAAATTGCTTTATAGATGTTCAGGGTTGGGCTGGAGTCCAGGCTCTGGGAGCTTCCCCCCTCTGGCTGCAAGTCAGAGGCTCATTTGCTGCTCAAGGTTCCCTTCTGTAACAGGCCAGTTACTGAACCAAATAAATAGTGAGGGTAGGTTTTGGGGAGGGATGAAGGGGGTTAGTAGGGATTGATTTCTTAGGGATGGGGAATGGGTAAGGGGCATACAATGTAAGGGGGTGTATAGACCCCAGGTACCTTGAAGACAGGGGAGGGGGCAATGGAGGAAGCTCAGGGGAAGACAGAAGCTGAGACAGCTGGTCTCAATTGCAGCTCCACCAGCAACAGGCTTTGTTTCAGTATGCATCAGAGCTGGGAGGGGTAGTGTGACGGTCCACACTCCTGGGATCAGGGCAGCGTGGACTATCAGTCACAGTCCATAAAGCAGCCCTTCAGCGCAGGGCAGCGCAGCTGGAGTCTATAGCACCACCCTTCGGTGCAGGGCAGCGTGGCCGGAGTCTATAGCGCCACCCTTCAGTGCAGGGCAGCGCGGCCTCACAGCCGGAGTCTATAGCATTGGGGTGTGGCTGCCCCAGTAGGGGGGCCCGGGCCTACCCAACTCCACCGGGCCCTAACAGTGGCATAGCTGCTTGCCACTGACTCAGTAGGGGGGTCCTGCCAAAACACACTTAGTTTCCCTGGGTGGGAGGTACCACTCCAACACCCTCCCTGGGTCACTTCCTACCAGAGTCTGTGATGGGGTTTCCCAGGAGACATCGATTCCCCTGTGTTAGGCAGGTCCAGTCGTCTCCAGGGTCTCCTCCAGTTGCCAGGGTGCAAGCGGGCTGTGGACGGCTGCAATTCCTAGCATAGTCAGAGACTGTGGCTCCGCAGGCACTTCCCAGGCAGGTCATTCCCCTGTGGTCTCCAGGCCAGAATGAGGCAGTCTCCCTCCCTTTATACTACTAGAGCACTTGGAGCATGCCCAGTCTTGCCAGGGAGGCGGGACTTCCGCTGTCAACACCTGGGGCTTAACCCTGTCTGGGCTAGTGCGGGGTAAGCCGACCCTGTCACAGGTAGAAAGAAGGAAACTCTCCTTGAGACCCCTATGGAAAGGGCTTGAGACACTTGTGTCAAAGGACCCTCTGAGCCTTATCTGTATTTCTTTTAAAAGGAGCTCTAAGAGACCCCTCTTTACGTAGATCTTCTGCGAGTGAAGAGGATGTTGTATGGTGCAACCCCCTTTTTAATGCAAAAGAGAAAAGAAATCTTTGTGAATCTAAAATACAGGTGTTGGGGCCTTTCTCAAAGGGATGGAAGCTGCCAATGGAGGTATCCACAGCAGGGAGTCTCTCACACATGGCACCAGGGGAGGGATTGTGTTTATGTCTTTTTGGAACAGCCTGCAGGGAAAGGGTGCCTCCTGGTACAGCAGCTGCATGTGGACAGGAAGCAATAGAAGCAGATGAAAGCATGGTTCCAGCAGCAGCAGAAGACACAATTGGCCTCATAATGCCAGAAAGAAGTGCATTTGGCTGCACAACAGAATCATCATATACCCTTCATCCTATACATTTTTAATTTAGTGGAGGGGGAAAAAAACCTTTGTCTACCTCATTCCACTATGTATAAAGATCCAGAATTTCAGGTGCAGCCATGGAATACCCAGCAGAACTTGGGACAGAAGCTGCAACAGTAACTGCAAGTTTCACAATCCTAGGCAGTGTCTGGGGGAAGTTTGAGCAGCCTAAAGCCTGCACAAAGTTAAAATGGCTTCTAATGGCCCTAAGAACTTTAGAGCAATCAGGAATTGCTGAGGTTCAGGGATTACTTCGCCAGGACCCCTTTTCCCTAGTCACATCTCCTGTGCCAACAACCAGTGTGTGTGGCATAGCAGCCAGTATGCTGGCTCTGTACCGAGGGAAGATCACAGGACAAAGAGGTAATCCTCCTGTGGCTGGTTATGCCAGCTTTAGGGCTGCTTTATGCTTGTGGCATGATGCAAAGCAGCCAAGTGCAGCCAAGAAAATGTGCCCTGAGCTAAATCCCTCCTTAAATCAGTTAGGCTGACCATGAAATATGCTGCACAAGTCAAGATATAAATAAGCTGTGGCTGTACATGTTTAAGCTCCAAAAAGAACTGCACAGAAAAATATTTATATCGGTCTAAAACAAGGAAAGATGAGCTGTTAATCTTTGCTTTTCAGAATCAATAAGTCCAGTGGCTGTTTACTGATCAGTTGCATTGCTATGCTTACTTTGGGCTGTAGACAAACATTTAAAGACTTTGACCTCTTAAAAATTTCTTATTTCTTTAGCAGACACGGGAGTGGAACAAATCATAAGGTAACATGAAAAAGCCATTGCTGATACATTTTATTTTTTGATAGGTTATTTACATTGCATGGGAGTATAAGGATATTTCAGATGGAATGCATCTTTATAAGAATTTAAGTATTTGTTTTCCAAAGTAAAGTACCTTCTAAGGTATCCTCTCAAACAATGTTTAATAACTTTTGGGTTGTCTAATTTATTTGTGATGGCATGCTTAGATCAGACAATGATGTGTCCATTTAAAAACCTAAATGGTATCTGAATTATGAAATTCTTCAGCACAAGAAAACTATAATTTTTCCCTTGAGATCTGAAGAGATATGGTTTTAGAAAATACCAGTTATGAAACATAAAGGCCTTACCCTGACCTTTCATCTTGTGTCTGCAATTGATTACAGACACAAATCATAGAATTCAGACCTCAAACTTCCTAATTGGAACTGTTAGTTGTACCTGCAGATCAGATAGTTAAACCCTGAAGTGTTTATCCACAATCAAATGTGACTATAAAATTGCACAGCACCAACAATCAATTGCAGGTGCCAAAGTAGAGGCTGTTATTGAAAATATCTCTCTTAATATTTTTATGGTAGCAATGTGACAGCTGTAAATTTGAGTGTAAAATGAAAGAGGTCCCTTTTTTGATAACAGAAATACTGAAGAATATAGCAATATTAGAAATTCTATGAGCTTTCCCAAGAGACACTGCACCAAATTTTTGATATTTTTTCCATAATCCTGATCAGTGTCAGTGTAACTTCATGGAATTCATTTCTAATAATGGACAGTGCCATTTGCTCAATACAAGACATACAAAGAGTACTGAAGGGATCACTTTTCTCTAAAAAGTAAAGTATCCACTGTATAGTAAGGTTTTGATTGCCAGAGTTGTTCAGTAAATGCATGTTTAACAATAGGAACCTGTAGTGTAGCCTCTTGGTGGCAGAATGTAGTAAAATGGAAGAAGTTAAATACATCAACTGGCTGCTGATTGCTCTAATTACAGTTGGAAAACATTAATGAGATAACTCAATCAGATTATAAAGAAAGCATAAAATAACCAACCATTATGGAGAAAAAAATCATATTTAGTAGGCATAATGGAAATACTGTTGAGGGCAACACGTGGTAAATTATAATAGCAGAACTTTGCTTAAGGGTGTGTCATGATGGGGTGAGGACAGAATCCTCTCCTTTCAGGTCCTGGGGGTGGGAACAAGATAATCTCCTCCCATCTTGTGGAGGAACAGCAGAACTGCTCCACAGCTCTGAGCTGTAGTCTCAGAGCTACAATAGCACCACAGCAATTGCATCCCGAAGCACTGAAGAGAATAAGTGATGAATCTGAAAATTCTGGACTACAGGCTCCTCTTCTTTCCCAGTTCCCAAACCCTATGCTATAATCACTTCCAGGGAGCTACTGCATAGCTGATATCTACACTGAACACAGGTGCAAACCTCTTGCACAGGCTCCATAAATCTTGCCCCTTTATCCAGTAGAATCACATCAACTCTGCATCAGCCAGGTGTCTCCTCAGCTGTGGAGGAGATGGGAGGGTTTGCTTCTTAGGGTCCTTGTCAGTGCTCTGGTGGCAAACCACTTTTGAGTTCTGAGGGCAACCTAGAATGAAGCCTTCAGGGTTTTGTACACTCCTCTTACTGTCCTCCTCCTTCCTACCTTTCTGTGCTATCCCATTCTGCTGTAAATTTGAAAACAGCAAATACTGTTTCTGTAACCAAATGAAATGGGTCATTTCTCATTATTGCAGGCTCACTGCAGAAATGTCACCCAAGTAGGTGCCAATGTTCTTCAGGGGCAGCATATTTATTACTACTAGGATTACAGTACAGCAGAGGTGCCTGGTGCTTTACAGATCAACTAGAGATGGAGTCCCTGACCTGAAGAGCTCATAGTTAGACAAGAACATAAACACAGGGAGAAGCTATGAGGAAACAAGGGTGGCCCTACATTTAGTTCCCCTCCCCAAGCTGGCAGGAGCATGAAGTATCTGCACAAGGAGTATGTGCGTATACCTCCTGACACAGGAACCATTGGCAGACCATGCCACCTGGCCCCTAGACAGTGGTCTGGGATACAGTAATTATTCTAATATGATTGTTGGTATACTGTTTATCTACAGACCAAGGGAGGGTTCCAACCTTGGACTAGAGTCACCCACACTAGATGTATATTTCCTTGCATCTGAATGACAAGGGGATTCACCCTGGAGGAGGGCAGGCCGGCAACAAAAATGATTAGGGTTTCCCGGAGGGAATGAACAGGTAATCATCAAATGATCCATTCCCTGTCACTCAGGGAATGGCAAACAGAGGCTATGGACACCATCCCTGCCCATCCTAGCTAATAGCCATTGGTGGACCTATCCTCCATGAATTTATCTAGTTCTTTTTTGAACCCTGTTACAGTCTTCGCCTTCACAACATCCTCTGGCAAAGAGTTCCACGCATTGACTGTGTGTTGTGTGAAGAAATACTTCCTTTTGTTTGTTTTAAACTTGCTGCCTATTAATTTCATTTGGTGACCCCTAGTTCTTGTGTTATGAGAAGGAGTAAATAGCATTTCCTTATTTACTTTCTCCACACCAGTCATGATTTTATAGACCTCAATCATATCCCCGTTTAGTAGTCTCTTTTCCTAGCTGAAAAGTCCCAGTTTTGTTAATCTCTCCTCATACAGAAGCAGTTCCATACCCCTAATCATTTTTGTAGCCCTTTTCTGAACCTTTTCCAATTCTAATATATCTTTTTTGAGATGGGGTGACCACATCTGCACACAGTATTCAAGATGTGGGCATACTATGGATTTATATAGAGGCAATATATTTTCTGTCTTATTATCTATCCCTTTCTTAATGATTCTCAACATTTTGTTCGCTTTTTCAAAGAGCTATCCACAATGACTCCAAGATCTCTTTCTTGAGTGGTAACAGCTAATTTAAATCCTATCATTTAATACTTATAGTTGGGATTATAAACTTTCCAGGGAAGGGATCTTGTTTGTTTTTACAGCATCTAACACAATGCAGCCCCTCCTGATTGGTGCCTCTGGGTATTACTGTTAATAATAAAAATGATGTTGGTGATAATTAATAGAAGGTGAACTTTGATATTGTGATGCAAGAAGGTAAATTAAGAATCTACTATTTACAGCTTTGGAAAATATGTGGACTTTTTATTTATTAACATTTGGTTTAACTCTCACACCTAATCATATTTTTGTTTATCTCAGATAGATGCATATTATAAATCAATAGAAATGGTAAAAGCGTATCCTGAATGTAAGTGCAGTTATTTTTCTTCCAACAAGTAAATAACCCATTCCTGGAGTCCAAGTTTTCTCTGACTGCTGAGAAGCCAGGACAGAATTCGTGAAATGACAAGTTATGCTGAACATGCTCCTTTTAATTTCTCTTGTTTCTTCTTAGAATTGAATAGAATACTTTACTTCTGCTTTTAGAGGAAAGATGGCTGCTCATCTCAAAGGAGAAAAAACTCAAGTTTTACCTGACTTTCTACATCTGAATGACTTGGCGTGTGAAGCTGTAGGAGGAAAGGTAAATGTATGCAGTTCAAAAAACAAACTGTGCTTTTAGTGCAGATTATACTTGACATTTCTACAGCTATTTCCTACTGAGGATCTAAAAGTGTTTTGCAGACACCAATGAATTACGCCTCTCAACATTCCTGCGTGCTAAGTATTATTATCCACGTTTTAAAGATGGGAAAACTGAGACACAGAGAAATTAAGGGATTTGCCAAAAGTCACACAGGAAGTCTTTGGCAGAGCCAGGAATAGACCCCACAAGTCTTAATTTGCAGTTTTATAATCTGAACACAAAGTCTTTCCTAGTGTTCAAATTCTGAAGGTCTAGTCAACAAAATGTTGACCTATGTTGGAGCTATCTGATGAAAGAAGTTAGATATACCCAGTGAGATACATCCACTTTGCAACAGAGAAAATTGTCATCAGTGTTTGGGTTTTCTGGGTCACTCATACTGGCTTCCTGTGTTCCAAAGAAGGGCAAGACGGTAGTAATACTATTGATGATGCATTATGACAAGGTTGTAGAAGGAGACAAAAAAGAAACCCCACATAATTCTCCAGTAGAGTGACAAAAGTGGTATAGATAACAATGACCATCTTGCAAGAATGTAATTCCTACAGATGCAAGACAAATAGGTGGCCAATGGTTCTTTTCCTCAACATGCTTGATGTTGCTGGCATTTCAAGTTTCATCATTTAGGTCAGTGACAATCCTGCTTGGCACCACACTTGCCCAAGATAAAGAAGGCTCTTGTTCCTTGTCAATCTAGGACAGGGATCGGCAACCTTTGGCACGTGGCTCGCCAGGGTAAGCACCCTGGCGGGCCTGGCCGGTTTGTTTACCTGCCGTGTCCGCATGTTCAGCTGATCGCGGCTCCCACTGTCCGTGGTTCGCTGTTCCAGGCCAACGGGGGCTGCGGGAAGTGGCGCCCAGCACATCCCTCGGCCCGCGCCGCTTCCCGCAGCCCCCATTGACCTGGAGCGGCGAACCTGATAAATTTGCCAAGGTCAGCTGACTGTAAGAACCACAAGCAATGTGGAGAATGCAGTGAATTTGTATGCGCTGATAACTCCACACTGATGCTGATGTGTGAAAATTGCATACAGACTCCCATTGAATGAGACTCCAGCTAGTTCTTTCAATTTGCTATTTAAATAAAGATTTTTCACCTAAAACATTAAAGAATTGTTCTTAGTTTCTGAATGCATTTGGGGGACAAAAGTCCCCCACAATATAGTTAATGTAACTTTTTTTCTCAACACTGGATGAAGGTTAAAGAAAAAGGTGCTCTGCTGTAAAATGAACCATGTCCTTAAGATTGTTCAGTTTAGCATATGTATGTACAAAACAGAAATACATATTCACAAATATGGGATTGTATCTCATTGATGGAGGTACCAGTAGTATACTTCCATTAGCAGGGCTTCTTGTCCTGCAGCTAAGGGGAGGTAAGAATCCTCAGTGGAAGAATAGCCTGGTTTGTGATTAAAAAGATTTTTTGTCCACTTGTTTTTTCTGCATCATGTCATGCTTCTAGTCTGAAGAACCACTCAAGAAGGTGGAGGTTTTCCAGGTGTACGTATCATGAGTTATTTACAAAGAAAATGAAACAAACTCTTCCCTATGTCACAGCAGTAGGTAAAAATTTTGTAAATAAAAATGCAGAAAGACGAGTGAGGCCCTGATCCTCAAGCAAACAATTGAACTCAATGGGGTTCTATGTGGGTTCATTGGAGTACAGTATTGCAAAGAAAAATGCATACAAAGATGCAGAAAGAAGAGTAAGGTCCCGATCCTCAAACAAAGAATTGAATTCAGTGGGGATCTATGCAGGTTCATTGGAGTATTGGAAAGAGAAATGCATACAAAGAAATCAATTTTTTAAAAATATGGTCTTATATGTATATGTCTATAAGCCTTTAGGCAACTTAATATTTTCTTTTTACTGGATAACTTAACATATCACTAGGAAATAAAATAAAATAGTATATATTTATAATTATTATTATTATTTTTTATTTGTGTAGGTTTTATTTGCAACAGATGACTTTTTTGCTCCTGCAGAGAATCTCTTAAAGGTATGGTGGGCTGACATTCACCACTTTGGAGGATTTTCATGGACTGTTAAAGATATTAGGCTTCAGAGGCAGGGACTGTAACTTACTGTCAGAGACCAGGACGTGGGCAGTCATGCTTAGTGGTTAGAGCGGGAGCCAGCTGTCAGAACCTAGGGTCGAGCCAAAGATAGAAGTGAGGAATCATAGGAGAGGGTCAGAGTTGGTTTACTTGGAGTGAGGCAGGGCTAAGAACAAGCAAGTACAGGAACCGGGGTGAAAGTGGGCAGGTAGGGGCTGGTACAGTGTACCGGTAAGAAGCTGGTACTGGCCTACCCCCCCAACGGGGGGGAAGGGGCAGCTGCCCCGGGACCAGCAATTTAAAAGGGCCAGGGGTTCCCGGCTGCCACCGCTGCTACTGCGGCAGCAGCTGTAGCCCCGGGCCCTTTTAAATCGCAGCTGGAGCCCTGGGCAGCATGGGCCAGGCAGCTCGGATGGGCTGGCTGGGGGAGGCTGACCCCCAGCCCCGCCCCTTCTGCCCGAGGTCCTGCCCCTTCTGGAGGCCCGGAGCCGGGCCCCCGTACCAGTAAGAATTTAATATTACTTTCACCCCTGACAGGAGCCAACACAGCCATGGGCAAGTCCTTTGAGCAGCCAATGCCCTGCTGCTGCTATTCGTCTTAAGAGCAGGTCTGCTGATCCCAACAGCCAACTGGGAGGTTTGGCCAATTAGGTGATTCTGCTGCAGCCAACTGTGATTCAGTTGTGGGTCCTCTGTTGCTCACTAAGGAGGTGGAGTTAGCTAGTCCCAGGCTCAGCTGCAAGCAGGACCGTCCCCAGGGGGATGCGGGGCCCGGGCGGAAGTGATGTTACTTCAGGCGGTGCCTCCCCAAACAGCCAGGCGTGGCCATGCCCACACTCCACCCCACCCCACCACCACCCTGCTTTGGCGGCGCTGCAGGACTCCAGAGGGTTGGGGTCATGCCGCCTGCCTTCCCAGGGCTGGGGAGGTTGCAGTGGCACTGCCGCATGCTCTCCCTCCCGGCGCCCTCTCCCTCTGGTGGAAGGGGCGGGGCTGAGGGTAGTCTCCCCCAGCCAGCGGTTCACCTACTGCCCATGCAGCGCAGGCCAATTGCGCCACCCCGCAGGGCCCCCCAAAGCGCAGGGCCCCCCAAAGCGCAGGGCCCAGAGTGGTCACCCCAATTCGCCATCCCCTAGGGACGGCTCTGGCTGCAAGCCCTAATTTCTGACATTTATTTTGTTTGTACAGTGCCAAGCACAATATTGATGGATCTGAGCTGGTTGGCCTCTAGGCACTGTCACAATATAAATGTTAAATGACAACTGATCTTTGTAATGTATCTCTGTAATTTCATGTATACGTTACTTGGAAACTATTTCCATTGGCTTTATGGGAAAATTACTTACCTTGTAATTCTGCTTCTCCCTTTGCACGGTTCTCGGCTCCCTAGTTGAGACAGGCAGAACTTCCTTAGTTGTCTAAGGGCAGTGGGAGTGGGTAGAAGCACAATACACCCTTGGTACCCTTGGTGTTGTGCGTGGAATGTAACTGTAATCCCTAGGACCTTCGAATCACATCCTAAATTAGCAAGAAGCAAAAGTTCACCAAATAGCATCAAGGCAATCATTGAAAAATTAATGCCTCTGAAATGCAGAACAATACAAACACATCAAGATGTAGAGATAAACACCACCAGCTGAAGATGTCTGTGCAGGAAGCAAACCTCATTGTGTACACTGATTATGCAAAAACATGCTTGCATTATTATGAGAACATAAGAATGGCCAGGCTGCATCAGATCAACAGTCCATATAGCCCAGTACCCTGTCTTCTGACAGTGGCCGGTGCCAGAAGCTTCGAGGAAAAGAACAGAACAGGGCAATTATTGAGAGATCCATCCCCTGTTATCCAGTCCCACCTTCTGGCAGTTAGAGATTTAGGGACACCCAGAGCATGGGGTTGCGTCCCTGAATATCTTGGCTAATAGCCATTGATGGACCTGTCCTCCATAAACATGTCTAATTCTTTTTTGAACCCCATTATACTTTTGGCCTTTACAACTTCCCCTGGCAATGTGTTCCACAAGTTGACTGTGCATTATGTGAAGTACTTCCTTTTGCATCCCACCCATTAGCTGGTTTCGTCCAACTCTTGCCTCTTGTCATTAACCTGGATTGTTGTCTGGGGCAGTGACAACACTGTCTGCACTTTTTTACTGTGTGTTTGTACAGTGCCAAGCACAATAGGAGCTAGTGCAATACAAATAAATAATAATAAATAGGCTTCCCTTCAAACTTTGAGGGAGGTGGGTGGATGAACGTGAATCCTAAATGATAAATCTTCTGAGAAGCAGAATTACTAGGTCGGAGATTTTTCTCTAAAGATGCCATCCAGGCAGGCATCTTAAGGTATGTCTACACTTTGAGAGGGGGAGGTTGAGGACACATACCCACTACAACTGTGATCAAGCTATTGCAGAGGTATTCAACCTTTTTTTCATTTGCGGACCCCTAAAAAATTTCGAATGGAGGTGTGGACACCTTTGGAAATCTTAGATATAGTCTATGGACCCCCAAGGATCCGCGGACCATGGGTTGTTGAAAACCACTGTTCTGTGGTAACGACAACCTATCACAGACCCCTTAGACATAGTCTTCAGACCCCCAGGGATCCACGGACCACAAGTTGAAAACCCCTGAGCTAGTGCACTAAAAATAGATTGTAGTTGTGGAGATTTGAGCAGCATGAGGAGCTAGTGCCCGCCCCCCCCAGCCCCCCAAGTACAATCCTGTCAGAGATGCTAGTGTGGCTAGCCCCTCCCACCACTTGCACCACCATGACTACACTCTGTTTTTAGTGTGCTAGCTCGATCAGAGCTGGTGCAGGTATGTCTCCTCGAGCTGGGGACATATCCTTAGAGATTGAGGAACTTGAGGGATGCACCAAGAAAAAAACACATGAACAATGAAACCACAACACGCCCCAAGAACAAGCCAAATGCTAACACCATGAATACAGCTGGCTGAAAAATGGAAATTCCTTCCCAGGAAAGATTGTATATTTTTGATTTTTTTTCTTTTTAAACCAGAGCAGGATAAAATGTTAAAAAATTGAAATTTTGTGCAGGAAGGATTTTCCAGAAACATTCAATTTTGGGAGAACCAAAATGGAAGTTTTTGGCTTGCTGGCTGCCTGCCTGTCAGGTTCCCTGGCTGGCGGCTTCCATGGGAGCCTGGGGAGGTGACTAGCCAGGCAGCTGGGCAGCCTGGAGATCAGGCCTGCTAGGGAGTCAGCCAGGTGGGCTGCTGGGTAACTTGGTGGCCAGGGACCTGGCCACCCAGCTCCCCAGGTAGCCTATAGACCACGGGAGCCAGCTAATCAGGGAGATGGACATTGGCTCCCCAAGTAGCCCTTAGAGCCAGGAAGACAGGAAGTGGGCCACTAAGCTTTCCGAGTAGCCCATAGAACTGGCTACCAGACCACTCAGCTCCGTTAGCAGTCTGGGAGCTGGGGAGCCTGGAACAGGCTAGCCTAGTGAGCCTGGGAGACCTTGCTCTTCAACATCTCACTTGGTGGGCTGCTGGAGAGCCTGAGCCTGGAAAGCTGGCCATCCTGGGGAACTGTGCTGTCTGTCTGGCTTCCCTGGCTGTGCGGTGAGCTGGATGCCTGCCAGTTGAGAAGCTGGGCAGCCTAGGGAGCCAGAGGGACTCTAGGCTCTACAATATCCTACCAGGCAACCTTCCAAGCAGCTGGTGGGGAGCCCAGGGAGGCAGGCAGTGGGTGGGCATGTGGCAGGAAACCAGATGCCTGGCTTCCATCAAACATTAAGAGTGAATGGACACATTCCGCAGGAATACGTCAATTCCACACAACAGAATTTTCCAAAAGAAAACATCTGACCAGTTTTAGACATGAAAAAGAAGGAATTTTTGCATGTGCATTTTTGTTTTGAGCATAAAAGAAAGGCCAGATGCCTCCCTGTCTCAGGGCACCTCAGTCACTACCCCCATGTAGTGCACTGCCTGTGTGGTCTCTCAGTCACAAACACACCACACACTTTCACCACATGTGTATTTATTCTTTCCTTACAAAGTATCACAGGGTACTGCAAGGTTACAGCAAGTAGAAGATTCCACACAGCCTTCACTCCTCTGCCCAGGCTCACCTTCTGATTGCTATGTTCCTCCCACTAATATCCTCCCAATTACTGAGCCAATTGCCCCATTATCCCAGCAATCGCTACCCAAGTGTCAGTGATTCCCAAAGGAAATTGATTAATTGGCTTCAATTAAGCCTGTACTCTTCTCAATGCTGGAGCAACCTCAGTGACCAGGGTGCTACTAATAGAGCCCTGTCACGTGCCCCAAAACACTAGGCTTAATATTATAGCCTGTAGGCAACCAGAAACAAAGGATCTGGTTCTGCATTGTCTTTTCCATTATGAAATCATTTACACTTGTGCAAAGTGACTGTAAGGCAGCTGTACATTGAGCCAGTTGGTAATAATGAAGGGTGGTGGCCCCTATTACCACTCTGACATCTTCATTGTGACCGGTGGCTCTTGCTACTTTTGATAAAGGAAACATTTGTACAGGCTTGATTATGATTACCAAACTTTTTCATTCTTGATTACAGGTGTATTTCAATTGCTGTCTCATTACTACTGTATAACTTCTGAGAGGTACTCAGGTGCAATCAGAATTCAGGCATTACAGTACAGTGGAAACTATTTCAGTGAATCAAGTGGGATTTCCCCTCTCCCCTTGCTTCAACTACCATTTCCTTTCATCACAAACATTTAGCACAAACATTTAGGAACATAGGAACTAAAGAGTAGAAGGGACCTCCTATGTTGCAGAGTCCAGTTTCCTTCTATTTGCTGACAACCCTGCTATATAATCCTGTTGTCGGAGAATAACAGAGTTCTCACTTTTTGTTTGGGTACAGCAAATCAGATACTTTATTTTCTTTCTATCAATTGCATAGAGGGAGAGAGCTAAGCAGGTCCCTCAACAGGTAAACAATTACAGCAAGCATTTATACCTTTTGTTACAGACAATAATGAGCAACAGCTGCATTTTGTTTATACATAGGTTATTCTGATATCTTGTTTTGCTCACTAATGTAGACACTTAGTCTACATTCCATATTATCTACACAAGGTCGCAACAACTTCTCACACAGTTCTTTCCCACTCGCCTCACACATTCCTCGCTTCTACAAATCTCGCGTTATTAGGGTTACAGTTAGCCTAACTCTTGCTAACGAACTGTCATGCATTGCATCCCCTTCCTGTCAGTTCTTTCTCTGCTTCCACACTGTTCATACACCTTTCAAGCTCCATCTTAAAACTAGTTAGGTTAACTAGTTTTCTTTGCACACATTCTTCCCGTGACTTCCCCTCTTTTGAGGAAGCAACTTTAAAATACATTTTAGCTCTGAGTAGAATTTATGATGAATTTCAAATACTTCCATTTAAAATACAAAAACTGTTAGCAAACTGTTCCTACCATCATTACACATGCAAAAATCCCACTGAAATCAGTGGGGTTACTCTGGATTGATACCACATATGTAACTGAAAGAAAAAAACTGAAACATGGAAGTCCAGCTTCTCAGCTGGAGTAGATCAGTATAAATCCATTGTTTGATGCATCTGATATTTTTCTAGAGACTAGAATGACACCTATATGCTCCTTTATTAATAAAATCAGTCAAGTGGCTTGAAACCTGCATGTTCTATGCTGGTCAAAATTCTGTGCTCAGTACACTAAGCTTAGTGGAGTAGTACTGGTATAAGTGGCCCATTGTTCTTATTTATTTTTTAGAAAAAGAGTCCAGTTTTTAAACCAGATGAATTTACTGATTATGGCAAGTGGATGGATGGATGGGAGACAAGGAGGAAAAGGATTCCAGGTAATACACTTAATATTAGTCACTTAATAAATAGTAACAGTAGGGGATTTACAGAAGAGGTGGGAAGAGGAGATGAAATTGACTGACATCATCAGTGCCGGCTCTAGCATTTTTGCCGCCCCAAGCAGCGCAAAAAAAAAAAAAAAAAAAAAAGCCGCGATCGCGACGGCAGCTCTACCGCCGCTTCATTCTACGGTGGCAATTCGGCGGCAGGTCCTTTGCTCCCAGAGGGAGTGACAGCCCCGCTGCCAAATTGCCGCCGAAAGGGCTGGACGTGCCGCCCCCCTCTTCATTGGCCGCCCCAGGCACCTGCTTGCTAGGCTGGTGCCTGGAGCCGGCCCTGGACATCATTATGAAGCCTTCCAGTTTTGAGAGTGGTAAGCTTGGAGTTGTTGGGACTGAATGAACCAGAAACTCCAAATGAATCTTTCACAGTGTGAACCACCACATGGACTAAAACGACTGGCTTGGGTTCGTCCAATCTATATGAATCCAGACCTTCAATTTTTGCACAGTCCTACTGAATGGCAAGAGTTTAACCAGTAGATAAATTCATGAGTTTAATGCAATACTGAAAAAGCTCCAGAAACAGCTTACAAACTTCCTGGGAGTTTGAGTTCTTTTTGTGCTTTAAGTGTACATTATGTGATGGCTTTTGTTGTCATGACCTGCTCTTTTGTGTTTTGTTTTTATTTGAAGTACAAGTACTGTATATACACTTGTAGTGATTTGGAGAGACTCCTAAACCTGCCATTGCTCACTCCAAAATAGAGATGGATCCAAACCAAAATGCTAGATCCAAATACCCCTAAACTTAGATGTATTCAAAATCCAGACTTAGGTCTTTGTCTGAATTTTTAAAATGTCCTCTATTTTTATAATGGTGTGAACCAAACTCCCTGGTACAAGCACACTCAAAATTCTGGGTTTTGAAATCCAGATCTGAATCCAAATTCTGTGGTCTGAGCTCATCTTTTCTCCCAAATACATGCACATTGCCACATTTTGAGAAAAGGCAACCAGATAGCCAAGTTTGGAATAATTCTTTCTTAAAGAGTTGTCCATTTGTCCTTTGATTTTCTGTCCAAGGCCTTAGGAAACCACACAGCTTTTTAAAATCCAAACATCTAATGCTCTTCAAAATGCCAGTATAACAATCATCAAGTTGGTACTATTCATGTTTTGGCAAGTATGCTTAGTGTCTTTATGGAATTCTTCAGGTTTTGATTACATGCAAATTCCTTCAAAAATTAATTGGAATGTGTTGTAGCTTTTTGATTGTTTTACACATAAGTTGATTTTACAAAATCATAGAACTGAACACCTCCAAATTTTGGTGATATTGAGGACTGTATCTGGATCTAAAGTTAACAGCTTGAGCTCTTTTCTTAAACATATTTATAAAGCAGGATTGTACCCCCTAAATATTGTTGAAGTGAATTGCTGCTTTTATTCCCTGGTGTTATATTAAACTCGTTAGAAAAGCAGTTTGTCCTCTGTCTTTCAGGACATGATTGGTGTATTATCCAGTTGGGAGTACCAGGTATTGTCCATGGATTTGAGGTAAACACATCTTTCTTTGCTGGAAACTGTGCTCCTCGTATATCAATTCAAGCAGCATGTCTGACGCAAGGTAACTAATAAATTAATTTCTATCAGGTCTCTAGATATCTTAGCGGAAGAGCTATTTGCTCCTTACATTGTATTGCTAATATTAGAGCCTTATTATTATGGGGGAAAGTTAAGTACAATAAATTGTTTCTTATGGTAGATAAAATAGTTAAATTTCAGGCATTGCAGAGTTAGTGGTTGGAGTGATGTAATTCTTGGAAATATCACCTTGGGAAAACAGCACTTCTGGCAGTGCAGTGTCAGAAACACTGGGTGGCCAAGGCTGTGAATGATGGGAGAATACAGCTGTTACATTCATTGTTTTATATCACAAGTTCACATCACTTACCCCACGGTGTTGTGTGTGCTTAATAACAAAACACATTTTAGAGAATTACACATTTTTTAGTTCTTAAGGAAAGAAAATCCTCCAAAAAGGGCTAAATCCAGAGTCCAGGAAACCAGCCTGAGTTGTCAGGCTGGGTGCCAAGCAGATGTACCGTAGGAGAAATCTCACCACCCTTCCCACCAAGCTTTAGATGGCTCAAGAACTACTCCATTAGAATGAATGAAGTGTATCCATGACTCTGGACATGGCCTTTCCACAGTGAATGATGGGAAAAATCTGGAGCAAATCTTTTAGCATCATTTCTCCCCCTTCTTGTCCTGGCTCTATCTCCTCCTTTCCCTGCCTGGTGCCACAGTGGTTGCTTGAGTTCGTCCGTTCTGCGCTGATATTACATATCCCTGCTATGTTCCTCCACTGTCTTCTATACAGCTCTCCCTTTGTACAGCAGAACTGCAGTGGTTCCACTGCCAGGGATCACTCTGGGGCTGGAGAAGATGAGGCAGGATTTAGCTCAAAGAGAAAAATCTGAGCTATTGTAAAGCAAAAAAATTTGAAATAATTAAGCTAAATGACTTATTTTTGTTAGTAGAAATAATATATCAAATACACTTCCAGCATAATATATTTTTATAGGCATGGTCCACCTAAAATAAGTATTCCTACAAAATGATGAGCTTCTTGTGACAGCATTACTCAGCTGATCAAATAGTGCTTTTACTACTTCTGTCATTCTATATATTTTAGTATAAAAACAAAAATATTTCAGTAGCATTAGTTACTGATTATGCATGTGTTTATATTGCTCCTGCAGTGGATTTACCAGAGGTTTGGCCAAGAGGGGACAGGATAGGAACTGCAGCTTCAGATGAAGAGTTAAAAGCTGTCAAGAAGGTATACTCCGTTGGAGGCTGGGCGGTTCTTGGGATTCTAATGGGATACAGAAGCTTTTACTTCTAGATCATAGTTGGAATTAGGCCTAATTTGATTCTGCGTTAATGTTGAACTCTGATGGCTTTTCAGAGATCTATTATTAGAATCAGTGTTGATCTGAATCCAGATCCTTGTGAGTGGGTGTCCATAATACCAATTGTGCTGATGGCTTTAACGAGCACATTTAATTTGGCACTGTTAGCAAAGAAGGCAACAATTTAGTGGGCATGGAAACTGAATTATTCTTTCACACTTAGAGGAGGCATCTCCAAAACAGTGTTGAGACGTATCTGTAGGACAGCCTAGAGAAGTTTGCATGCCTGTGCTGTACCTCTGCCTTGAGTACGGGACTTCATTTTTCAGGGCTGGCACCTTTCAAGAGTTCTCAAGTCACTTATTATGTTTTAAAAAAATAAACAGGCCATTAATGTGAAGTATCTAATTGACGTGACAGTTTAGTTGTCCTGTAGAAGGCTTTTCTTCATTTAATTCCAGTTTGATCCAATGAATCTTGCTTACTTGTGGCCTCATGTTGGATGCCTCAATTTTTAGGTGTCAGACCTTAGATCAGGGATCGGCAACCTTTGGCAAGTGGTCCATCAGAGAAATCCGCTGGTGGGTGAGGACGGTTTGTTTACCTGCAGCATCCTCAGGTTCGGCTGATCACAGCTCCCACTGGCCGCGGTTTGCCGTTCTAGGCCAATGGGGGCTGCGGGAAGCGGTGGCCAGCATATTCCTCAGCCCACGCCGCTTCCCGCAGCCCCCATTGGCCTGGAATGGCGAACCGCAGTCAGTGGGAGCTGCGATTGGCCGAACCTGCGGATGCTGCAGGTAAACAAACCGTCCCGGCCCGCCAGCGGATTTCTCTGACGGGCCATGTGCCAAAGGTTGCCTATCCCTGCTTTAGATACTTTAAACATATTAAGCTGGGTACCCAAATTTAAGGCACTTTTGAAAATTGTCACGTACAGGTCACATAGGAAGTCTGTGGAAGAGCTGGGAATAAAAATTCAGTTTCCTGACTCCTAACCACAAGATTATCCATTCTTCCTCCCTTGAATACCATGGGATATTTGCCTGAGTAAGGACTGCAGAATCAGACCCATAAAGTCTGTATTGCATTGCATATGGATTTAAGGTTGTTCTAGGAATATATACTAGAGTTACACTAGTGTAAATCAAAAGTCACTCCACTGAAACCAATGGAGTTACTTCAGACTGACACCAAATGTAACTGAGAGCAGAATATGGTCCCTTAACTCTTTATTTCATATGCATCCGAAGAAGTGGGCTGTAGCCCACGAAAGCTTATGCTCACATAAATTTGTTAGTCTCTAAGGTGCCACAAGTACTCCTGTTCTTTTTGCGGATACAGACTAACACGGCTGCTACTCTGAAATATTTCATTTTTGTTTTGCAATGAAAATCTCAGCTTCAACATTATATTAGCACCATGTATTTATTTATTTGTAAATAAAACATTGGGAAAATAAAAAGTACTTCCCTACGCATTTAATCAAAGAAAACCCCACCTTCATTTGAATGGTCAATCCTCAAAAATGGATGGTTTATTTCAAACTTTCTTAGATGACTGATGAATTTCTTTGAAAGTTCAGCTCAAAGGTAATTATTTTGGAACTGTATAAACTGCTGAACACTGGGGCTTAGAATGCAAATACCAACCCTACCTGTAAAACACAGGTGATTAATAAAGGAACTCTAGCAAGTATGGGGTAGAGAAATAAGGGCTCAAATATATCAGAACATACTGAGCTGTACTAATTCTAATTAATAAACATATGGACTAAAGAAGAATATCCGTCACGTTGACCCAGACGACTAATTAATTAATATTTGTTATCAGATGAAGTCAGATGAATGGACTCTTCTGGTTCCTATGAAAGAGTTGAAACCAAGATACCTTGATTCTAGCTACAATTATTTTTCTTCCAGTTGTAAGAGGAAATGGACTCACATAAGACTCAATATCTATCCAGGTAATTTATTTATATATATATAGATATACAGAGAGAGAGAGAGAGAGAGAGAGAGAGAGACTCCTGAACTATGGTATGTAACAACTCCTTGGCAGGTTCTGTCTCTATCCAATCCCACTTACTGCTGCCATCAGAACAGGAAGAGAGCAACTAGTTTGAAATAAAGTAACTAGCAAAGTGCTGGGCTAGGTATAAGACTTGGTATGATGATTAGGTTTTTGTTGCTTTTGGTTGGATAGTGGGATGATCAAGCAGAAACAAGACACAACAATAGGCAGGGCATAATCTTTATAAATAAAAAGCAAACAAGTTAACAAAAGCAAAAGGATTACAAACAGATTTTTTCCCAGCCAAGAGGTTAGCCTAACTTTCAGAGTCTGGGTAGGGAACCCTGACTTCCCCCAGGTATTGTCCTCTTCTCTTCTTCCCTTCTTCTTTCTCTCCAGCAGCCCTTCCTTTTTCACAGGTGTTCAAGGGGCATATGGAGTTTGCCCCTTGTGTACTGGGGACTAGATTGTGTTCCTGCATCCTGCCACACATGGGATTCAAGATTCTAAGTCAGTAGACTTCATTTACATCTCATCAAGTTCACTTGATGTTTTGGGGTTCAGAACCAGCAAATGTCCTGTGAAATTCAAAGTGAATGCAGCAAAATGTGCAATGAATGCTAATATTTTAGGGTTGAGTCTTTTTTGCCTTAAATGTGCTGAGGTTTCTTTATCTTTGGGTCACAGGATCAGGCAACCCGGTTTCAGACAATTGCTAGATAGTCAATAGTTCCAAAATGAACACATCAGCTAACAGGGAAATAGTGGAAATCTATTTTGGGCACATAATCCTCTCTATGACAATTGGATTGCATTTAGTGATGCAAAGGTGATTTTAATTATATGAGATAGACTTCAGTCCTTAGGAGACTAGCCTGTCCTGAGCAGTTTTATACCTTCAGGGGTCTGGCAGTTTTCCAGGGCCAGAGCACTAGACTGTGAAGGAAGGAGGACCTGAGATGAAGGAGGTGCAGACCAGGCCTCCTGAGCAATGTCAGTCCTGGCTAAAGCTGTTGTTTCTGGTAGGAAACATCATTTCCCTGATGCTGATCTCACTTATGTATTTGTGTGTGAAGCATGCACAGGAAGCAGTATGGGGTGAATAGGTGAGAGAAACTGGCTGAGGGTGGAGCAGAACAGGGAGATAAAAAAAGTAGCTCTGTACATAAAAGTTGGTGGCAGGGAACGGAAAGCTCATTGCCAGTCAGAATGGGGCCTTCTTGCAGCAATGATGAGGGACCAGAGGTCAGCCAGAGAAGCCTCTTTGTGTTATGTGCGTATCTTGGGATTTCCAAATTTGTGAGTTTAATTCGTTTTTTTGTGAGTTCAATTTAAAAAATATATACACCACTGCCCGGCAGCCATGCACACCGTAGTGTCGATCCTGTGGAGATAAACATCACAAGAAGTACCATGTCAGAAAGACAGCTTCCTCTTTGGCCCCTTTGGACCCTATTTAAGCCCAGGAGGCGTTCCAGGAATTGCATGTGAAACAAGGTGGATTCTATTGCCACTGCTAGTTGTAGTATTGGGCCTGCCTCTCTTGCTCTTGGACTCCTGGTTCCTGACTCTAGCTCTGCCTTTGGTGCTGTTCCTGGCCGCTGACTGCTCCGACCACTAGGCATGGCTGCCCAATCCCCAGTCATGACAGCTGCCTGATTGAAATTTCCTAATGCATTAGTATACATCTGGATAAAAGATGCACTGTATAACAGCAGCTTCTTTTGTAGAAAACTCTTCAATTGGAATTTAAAATAATATTTTGGCTTTTTAACAAATTTCTGAAATGCTCATGAGAAGTAACTTTGGAGCAATCATAGAAATGTAAGGCTGGAAGGAATCTCAAGAGATCACCTAATCCATCCCCATCACACTGAGGCAAGCCCGAGTATACCTAGGATGCACAAATATTTCCAGAACTGTGTTGTTATAAAACTTGTTTGATGTTTCTATCAGTTTTGCCCTTTGATTTTCAGTGTGAATTTTATAAACTACAACTCTACACAATGGTTTAAAGGGATTGACAGTATTCTCAGATTCTACTGCACTTTGGAATATTAGTGCACTGACGTGTTGCATGGATATCCTACTGGTCTTGATGTTTATTAATGACATCATAAACTACAGAACACCTGTGTGGAAACGTGTCGTGATCAGCTTCCACTCTGAAATCCAAGCTCTTTCCTTTCATTCCAAAGTCTGTAGATTAAAAGGAATGTACATCTTGCATTTGCCATTTGTGCTGTACTCTGCTTCTGAATATGTATAAGCATGGCCCTCATGGTTCTATTCATTCTTAAAGATAAAATCATTCACTTTAATTTTATTTTTTTGACAGATGGTGGGATTGCACGTTTCAAAGTGTATGGTGTTGTTCAGAAAGACTGGTCAGCTTCTGGCCCAAATGACTTGGATGACTTGGTGGCAATGGAGAATGGAGGTATTTGTGTTGGATTTAGCAGTGCTCAATTAGGCCACCCAAGAAATATTCTAGGTAAGTTAAAGGCATTACTATTTCTGGTTTTAAATACTGGAAGTAAACTGTATTCACAGCATAGAATCAATGTTAATCATTCTCCTATGCAGTTTAACAAAAACTCCCTCTTTGGTCACAGTAGTCACAATAACTGGTTTAAAGTAACAGAGTCCTGTGGCACCTTTAAGACTAACAGATGTATTGGAGCATAAGCTTTCGTGGGCATAAGCTTTTCTGATGCATGCGTCTGACGAAGTGGGTATTCACCCACGAAAGCTTATGCTCCAATACATCTGTTAGTCTTAAAGGTGCCACAGGACTCTCTGTTGCTTTTCACAGATCCAGACTAACACGGCTACCCCTCTGATAGTTGGTTTAAAGTAGAATTTACTGAACTATGATTCAGTCCTGTAGTCTTTTCTCAAACAAAACTCACATGAGATGCAGGTCTGGGCCCTACCCACATAGCTATATGAACTTACCAATTCAGTAAATTTGTTTTGTTAACTTAATTTATGATAGATGAGATCTTCCATAGGGGCCAGGATTTCTAATGCCATCTGTAAACAAGGATTTCAATTCTAGGCCACTGGTCAGTAGTAAATATAAATTGTTACAATTAGATGGCTCATTCTGTAGCCAGAGCCCAGATTATCTTCTCCTGTGGCAAAAACTTTGGGAAGGAACTTTTTAAAAAGAAGACCACAAGGATTTCCTCATGGAGAATCCCCTGTAGAATGTAGACAATACAGTTTTACTCCTTCTACTACAGAAAAGCTGCCCCAAACATGGCCGATATCTTGGAATCAGCAGGATACATCCATATAGAGGTTCTGAACTCCCTGGTATGTTCTTTCCCCATACCCCTTAGCCCCCTGGCAGTGAGACTCCACTGGAGCCATGCTACCAGGGACTCCCTGTTGGCCTCAAGTGGCTCGCAGGGACCCCAGTGTGTTCTGGGAATGGTGGAGGGTGTGTTATGCAAAATAGTGAATAGTCTGGGGTGGTATTAACTCTTTCAAGGAAATTCTACTGGGCTAGGGCAGGGGCTGTAAGGTTTCCACCATTGGTCTGCTCCTTCCCAAATTCCATCCTTTCTCTCACATAGACCCCAGATCATGTGAAGAGGAGGTCTGGAAAGTCAGGGAGGGAGAGGAAATGGTGCTTTGGAGGTGCCAGAGCCTTCCTTCCATGTGGAAGAAGGGAGATCCATGGGTGGAGCACTCCTCCACATGTGGCTCTTGGGGGATATGATCTGTCCTCTCTTTTGATGCTCTCAATCTATATCCCTGTGTAGAAATGTTCACATCACAAAACCCACCACCACTGGCAGTCTCAGCAGAAGCAAAGAACTGAATTGAACATAGTAACAACTATTCTGGTCCCCCTAGAAATGGTCTTGCCTGGTTATGGTTGTGGCATACTGGTGGGGAAATGTGATGAAAATAGCATATCCATTGCCTGCAATGTACATGTTCAGTGGATATACAGCAAGCTGACATACCTGGAAACTACGATCTAGCATCTTTCTTGAGCACTGAATTCAGAAGAAACATTGAAAGCAGAGAGAAACCACAGCTGATATACAGAGAATACCCTCCACTGTGTTACTGTGACAGGGTGCTCTTAGTAGCTATAAACTGAGCCCTTTGGAAGCCAGCACCCTGGTCTCGTAGAACACCCAGAGCACTGGTTGTAGTTAGGGCTAGTCTACACTAGACGTGCTACAGCAGTGTAGTTGCACTGATGCAGCTGCACCACTGTAGCATGTCTGGTGAAGACGCTATATGCTGACAGGAGAGAGCTCTGCCGTTGGCATAATAAAACCACCTACATAAAGGGAGTAGCTCTCCCACTGACAGAGCTGTCCATACTGGTGCTTAGGATGGTGTAGCTTACATGTTATATCAATATAACCTGTAGTGTATACAATCCCTCAGAGTAGGAGGGACTTAGTTTGGGTTTGAAAGGGCAGAAGAGATCACTTGCACCCGTAGGAAACCTGAGAAGCTCATGAGGCAATTAGCTCACCAGCTGGATAGCTCTGAGAAGAAAGCAAGCAGTAAAAAAGGCGGAGCCAGGGAGAAGCATCGGGGCTGGGGGCCAGCTGCTGGTGAGGTTGGGAGAGGCTGAGAGCTGGGCTTGGAACTCAGGGGCAACTTGGGCTGGTGGCTGACTGGCTGACCATAGCTGGAAATACAGACTGAAAGTGAAAGTCTGGAACTTATGTTGGAAAATGAGGGAGAAGAAGTAATGGGTGAGGAATGGCTTCAGTTTAGGAAGAAGAAAAAGGAATAGAAGCATTTGTATCCTAAGAATAGGGAGCAGAGAGGGATGGATATATTCTTACACGGCTGAGTAGAATATAAAGATGACATATTGAATGAAAATTTCAGCATATAGGAACTCAAAAAAGCTATAGACAAAAATAAAAACAGTCTCAGGTAAAGATAGTATATGTAGTGAAATGCTTAAGCATTTACCAGAAGGGAGATTAAGAGTTTTACTGAAATTATATAATAATATATGGGGACAAGGAATACTATTGGCAACAAGCAAAACATGGCAAATTATGCACAGTACCTGATGCGTATAGGCCTATTGCCCTCACATCACGTGTGAGCAAAATTATGGAACATAAGAACGGCCGTACTGGGTCAGACCAAAGGTCCATCTAGCCCAGTATCCTGTCTACCAACAGTGGCCAATGCCAGGTGCCCCAGAGGGAGTGAACCTAACAGGTAATGATCAAGTGATCTCTCTCCTGCCATCCATCTTCACCCTCTGACAAACAGAGGGACACTATTCCTTACCCATCGTGGCTAATAGCCATTAATGGACTTAACCTCCATGAATTTATCCAGTTCTCTTTTAAATGCTGTTATAGTCCTAGCCTTCACAACCTCCTCAGGTAAGGAGTTCCACAAGTTGACTGTGCGCTGTGTGAAGAAGAACTTCCTTTTATTTGTTTTAAACCTGCTGCCTATTAATTTCATTTGGTGACCCCTAGTTCTTGTATTATGGGAATAAGTAAATAACTTTTCCTTATCTACTTTCTCCACATCACTCATAATTTTATATACCTCTATCATATCCCCCCTTAGTCTCCTCTTTTCCAAGCTGAAAAGTTCTAGCCTCTTTAATCTCTCCTCATAATGGACCCTCTCTAAACCCCTAATCATTTTAGTTGCCCTTCTCTGAAACTTTTCTAGTGCCAGTATATCTTTTTTGAGATGAGGAGACCACATCTGTACAGAGTATTCAAGATGGGGGCATACCATCGATTTATATAAGGGCAATAATATATTCTCCGTCTTATTCTCTATCCCCTTTTTAATGATTCCTAACATCCTGTTTGCTTTTTTGACCGCCTCTGCACACTGCGTGGACATCTTCAGAGAACTATCCACGATGACTCCAAGATCTTTTTCCTGATTTGTTGTAGCTAAATTAGCCCCCATCATATTGTATGTATAGTTGGGGTTATTTTTTCCAATGTGCATTACTTTACATTTATCCACATTAAATTTCATTTGCCATTTTGTTGCCCAATCACTTAGTTTTGTGAGATCTTTTTGAAGTTCTTCACAGTCTGCTTTGGTCTTAACTATCTTGAGCAGTTTAGTATCATCTGCAAACTTTGCCACCTCACTTTTTACCCCCTTCTCCAGATCATTTATGAATAACTTGAATAGGATTGGTCCTAGGACTGACCCTTGGGGAACACCACTAGTTACCCCTCTCCATTCTGAGAATTTACCATTAATTCCTACCCTTTGTTCCCTGTCTTTTAACCAGTTCTCAATCCATGAAAGGACCTTTCCTTTTATCCCATGACAACTTAATTTACGTACAAACCTTTGGTGAGGGACCTTGTCAAAGGCTTTCTGGAAATCTAATTACACTATGTCCACTGGATCCCCCTTGTCCACATGTTTGTTGACCCCTTCAAAGAACTCTAATAGATTAGTAAGACACGATTTCCCTTTAGAGAAACCATGTTGACTTTTGCCCAACAATTTATGTTCTTCTATGTGTCTGACAATTTTATTCTTTACAATTGTTTCGACTAATTTGCCAGGTACCGACGTTTGACTTACCGGTCTGTAATTGCCGGGATCACCTCTAGAGCCCTTTTTAAATATTGGCGTTACATTAGCTATCTTCCAGTCGTTGGGTACAGAAGCCGATTTAAAGGACAGGTTACAAACCCTAATTAATAGTTCCGCAATTTCACATTTGAGTTCTTTCAGAACTCTGGGGTGTATGCCATCTGGTCCCGGTGACTTGTTAATGTTAAGTTTATCAATTAATTCTAAAACCTCCTCTTGTGACACTTCAATCTGTGACAGTTCCTCAGATTTGTCACCTACAAAAGCCGGCTCAGGTTTGGGAATCTCCCTAACATCCTCAGCCGTGAAGACTGAAGCAAAGAATTTGTTTAGTTTCTCCGCAATGACTTTATCGTCTTTAAGCTCTCCTTTTCTATCTCTATCATCGAGAGACCCCACTGGTTGTTTAGCAGGCTTCCTGCTTCTGATGTACTTAAAAAACATTTTGTTATTACCTTTGGAGTTTTTGGCTAGCCGTTCTTCAAATTCCTCTTTGGCTTTTCTTATTACATTTTTACACTTAATGTGGCAGTGTTTATGCTCCTTTCTATTTACCTCACTAGGATTTGACTTCCACTTTTTAAAGGAAGTCTTTTTATCTCTTACTGCTTCTTTTACATGGTGGTTAAGCCACGGTGGATCTTTTTTAGTTTTTTTACTGTGTTTCTTAATTTGGGGTATACATTTAAGTTGGGCCTCTATTATGGTGTCTTTAAAAAGCGCCCATGCAGCTTGCAGGGATTTCACTTTAGTCACTGTACCTTTTAATTTCTGTTTAACTAACCTCTTCATTTTTGCATAGTTCCTCTTTTTGAAATTAAATGCCAGAATGATAAATTAGAGAATAGTAGCAAACTTGGGAAAAAAAACAAATTATAAATTGTGTGCAAAGTGGCTTCAGGAAAGTAAGATGCACAATTGATCATATTGTAAGATTAGAAACAGAAATACAAAAAACATGAGGAACAGAGAGTTTATGACAGTTGTCTTTTTGGACATTGAAAAAGCATATGACATGTATGGAGGGAAGGCTTGCTGTATACACTAGCCGCAATTGGAATAAAAAAGAATGTTCTGGTGGATAAGTGATTTCTTATGTGATAGAACCATACAAGTCAGGGTTGTGGCGGCTTTTTTGAATATTTATAAACTTACTAATGGTATTGCACAGGGGAGCGTTATCAGCCCAACCCTATTTAATGTTATGATTAATGATCTCCTGGAGAGTATATGGGCATTAATAGGTATTACTCTATTTGCTGATGACTGTGTTATATGGGCCAAGCATAGAAGACTTAAAATAGCTGTGGAGACAATGAAAGAGGCAGTTGGGAATTTCAGAATGGGGAGATACTCAGGGATTTAAGTTCACTTGCTAAAACAAAGGGAATGATCTTCACAAAAAAGGAAGTTTGGGGAAGAATGGAACCTGTATCTCTAAACAGAAAGAATACAGGTAGTTCAAAATTTTACGTTCTTAGAAGTTATGTTAGATGATAAACTAACTTGAAAAGGTTATATAGATAATATCAAGACTAAATGTAAAGATAGGATGAATCTGCTGGGAACAATTGGGGTACAGATAGGAACACATTGTTATTGCTGTACAGGACATTAAAAAGACCAGTTATATATTAGGGATGCTAAGCCTTTCATTCAGCTTCTAAATCAGCACACACACACACACACACAAAAGCTGATCCAAGCCCAAGCTCTGTGACTTACATGTGGTGCAAGTATTACGACTCCTTTGTGTGCTTCAGGTAGCAACCAGAGAAATGCCTATAAATTTAAGGATTAAATTGTTAGATTTTGCCTTTTGGGCTAAGGTTAATGTAAATAGTGAAGATAAGAATACAAAACAAATATATGAGGACTGTTGAGAATTAAGTAGACAAGAAGTAACTGGGCGCCACAAAAGCTCTCATATGCTAATAGGGTCAAAAGATGGGTAAAAGACTTGGGTGAAAAGGAAGGTCTGGAGAAATTAAAATCTTTAGTCATGGGAAATCGAACTATAGCTGGACAGTTGTCTCTCTCATTGTGGATTTGGAATTATATGAAAAAACAAAGGGAAGAGCAGGATCATTAAATATGATGACTATGACTTATGAATTTATAGATTTCTCTGGCCAAATCTCTACCAATGACTCTACAGAAGACTACACAGGTAGAGTCGGAATGGCCTTTTGTATCCCTGAATTTGGAATTCAGAGATCTATGAGTCTATCCAATTTTGTGGTCATTGACGGGCATACTGTTGGCACAGTGTTAATTGCTTTGCAAACCTGCACAACCATGATGCCAACAGTGGACTTTACAACACCTCATTGGTTTGCAACTGACAGGTAACTATCTGGTGTTGTTGGTTTCCACAAGGCAATAGTCACTTGGTTCTGCACTAGTGTAACCCTTATGCCCATCTAAGTTGGCAGCAACAAGGGCCGGGTTCTGTATCTAGGGGTTCCGTTTCAATAACGCAATGCAAAACCGGCTCGAGCCCCCACCCAGTGACCTGGGACAATTACATACCACCCCCCTGGGTACCTCTAAGAGGCAATACTTCCCCTCTCACAAGCACGGAGTGTGAGTGTAGCAGAAAATGTTTAATAACACATAACACAAACCATGAGCAAAACCCACCCCAGCAAATGGGGCTGTGTCCTTTCCCTTTGGTTCTTGAATCCAGCAACCCAAAAATCACCCAGAGTCCCCCAAGTCCAACAGCCCCAAAGTCTCTTGGGTCCAGCAACCACCCAAAGTCCCAAAAGTCCAACAACCCCCAAAGTCTCTGTCCCTGGTCAGTGCAGCCCCAGAGTAAAAGGGGGGGGGGCACGCAGGGTGTTAAGGGGCACCTTACGTGATCCGAGGCTGGCCAGCCGTCTGTTTCTCCGTGGGGGTTCCGCCGCAGCCTTCACCACAAGCCAGTCCACTTTCCTGCCACCCCACGAACTGCTCCACTCTACAAGCTGCTCCGCTCCGCTCACCGACCTGTGAGCCGTTCCAGCCGTCCCCGCAAACAGCTCCGCTCGCCGTTCCTTGGGCCACTCCAACCGGCCCCGCAAGGCTCCACGGCACTCACTGCTCCTCCAGTCGTCCCCACAAATTGCTCCGCCAGCTGCTGAGCAATATAGCTTCAGGCTCCCCCACTAGTTAACACAGCACTCAGTGATCTCAGCTCTTAATAACATCAGCTCTTTTGTGATTTCAGCTCTTAGCGATTTCAGCTCATAGTATAGTAGGGGAGCCCCAGTGCTGGTGCACCATTGGCCCAAAGTGAATTCAGCTCAGCAGCCTGTAACTAGACTCCTAAGGGAATCAAAGTTAGCTCTGACATTCAACAGTGGAGAGAGGAGGCGGTGCAATTGGTGTTTCAAACCCTCAGAGGGGGCCCATACCATCAGGTACAAATACCTGTCCCCATCCTCTCTCAATTCACTGGGTTTTGTAACCCATGCCCCTTGTCAAGCAAGTGCTACTTAGGTAATGGTGAAGGACTCACTCAGTCCTTCTGTCATACAACAGTTCCACTGGCCTTGATTCACAGAATCAGGGTAACAAAACTTTATTCTTCCTGCCCCAATAATAGAGAAACTGGGGATCCCACACCAGCCAAAGTAACCACTTTCAGTTGCTGTGTTTCATGCCAGGCGAGTGGGTGTGCCTATGCAAACAAGATCAGCCCCTGGAGTTCTTTTCCACACTCGCCATAATTTGCCACCAGATGTCAGGGTAGAGCTCATCCTGACTCTGCTTACATCAGTATGGCTTCTCTGAATCGAGTGTTCTGGTGTGGGAGGTTTGGTGCAAGCTCATCGCACATCTCCATGAAGGTCTGTTTCATAATTTAGAAGTTCTGAAGCCACTGCTGGTTATCCCAGGTTTCCAAAATGATGTGATCACACTACACCATGTGGTTCTCCTGCACCAGAAGCGATGATTCAACCATGGCAATAGTAGCATTCACCATATCTGTTCCATGGGACACAAATGGATTCACCTGGATAAGGGATGTATGCCCAGCTATGTCTGTTATTCTATCCTATCTGACTCTTTATTAGGTATAATGGTGATTAGAAGGGGAGCCACATAAAACAGGAATGACTAAATCAATGAACTGTTGTTCATAACTACAGAGGTAGTACAAATGGGTATACACATTGTAATAGTGTGGATTCCGGTGCATGTTGGGATACTGGGCAGTGAAATGGCAGATAAAGCAGTGAAAAATGCCTTAAAATGAGGAGGTTGATATACAGATCTCTTTGAGTAAACAGGACATCAGAAGTTTGGTTAAGAGAGAACTTAAGAAGCAATGGCAAGAACTATGGGCCAAAGAGAAAAAAGAAAAAAGGTTCTATGAAATATGTCCTAAACTTGAGGATAGTAGTGTACTTAATAACTATGACAGAAGAAATGAATTAACTACATTTAGTGTGCTAACAAGTCGCTGTGATCTGAATGGTAACTTATATTTGTTAAACAAGCACAAAGATGGGTTGTGTGATGCATGCAAAGTCCAAGAAAGAGTTGAGCATCTGCTGTGGCAATGCAAGGACAATTACATAGAGAAAAAGTTAGTCATAAAGAATCTAAGATGCCTTGGGATGAAAGAAGATAGTCCAAAAGGACTGGTGAGAGTACTGGGAAAGTGGGGTAACATTAAAAAAGCGTCACTTCGCTGTTTTAAGGATACAGGACATTGATGTTTTTGCTTATGTGAAAACTGAGGTAGGTGATGCCCATAGTCTCACATGCTGAGTCTGCTGCACCATAAAACGACGGGAAAAGAAAGGAGAGGGGCTACACATGACTGCTGCTATGTTGTGATGTACTTGGAATATAAAAATCAATAAAGTCACGTGGTGGAAATACCCTGCTGGCCTGTATGTGCTGCTTAATTCACAAAAAGGACTTACCAGCCAGGGTTTCCAGGAGCTGAAGGGGGAGCCTGTTCACAGTTACCTATTTTTGTAGGGCTAGGAAGAGCAACATCCATGGAAGATGGTTGGGAAACAGCAAGAAGACCGGACAGGCCACCAGTTTTAAAAGTAAGGAATAAATGAGTTACAGTTCTGATTTTAGATCTGTTTACAATTCTTTTTCCCCCAAGAGGTGTATATATATATTTGTGTGTGTGTGTGTGTTAATGAAACTTGAGAAGATTTAAAAGAAATCTCAAAATAATGTTTTCGTAGAGTGTCTTGTGTTCCCAGGAGGTAGCAGCAACTCATATTGTAGGCATTGCAATATATTCTCTAGGTCTAGTTCAAAGCTATTAGGCCGTATATGGTCTGTCTTTTTCTTACCATCTCTGTCTGGATTCTTAACCTCTCTTGATAATGAAATGAACTATACCAGGGGTCGGCAACCTTTCAGAAGTGGTGTGCCGAGTCTTCATACATTCACTCTAATTTAAGGTTTCGCGTGCCAGTAATACATTTTAACGTTTTTAGAAGGTCTCTTTCTATAAATCTCTAATATATAACTAAACTATTGTTGTATGTAAAGTAAATAAGGTTTTAAAATGTTTAAGACGCTTCTTTTAAAATTAAATTAAAATGCAGAGCCTCCCTGACCGGTGGCCAGGACCCGGGCAGTGTGAGTACCGCTGAAAATCAGCTCGCGTGCCGCCTTCAGCACGCATGCCATAGGTTGCCTACCCCTGAACTATACTAATGTGAGAGATGATTACTACTGCAGCTCTATCATCTTTGGGAATCCAGGTTCTTAAGAGAGACAAATGAATAAAATAATAAAGTTAAAGGATGCAGTATTTATTGAGAAATGTGCAAGCAGGTTTTAAGGGAGCAAATTATTAATGGCCTAATCCTCCATCCATTGCAGTCAATAGGAGTTTTGCCACTGATGTCAAAGGGGGCCCTAAATAATGGAAAACAGGTTGAATGCTTATCATAAGAATTACATATGATGTGATACACCTCTACCCCTATATAACGCGACCCGATATAATACGAATTTGGATATAACGTGGTAAAGCAGTGCTCCGGGGATGAGGAGGGGGGCTGCGCACTCCGGTGAATCAAAGCAAGTTGAATATAACGCAGTTTCACCTATAATGCGGTAAGATTTTTTGGCTCCTGAGGACAGCGTTATATCGAGGTAGAGGTGTATGTGGAATGATTGGAATGCTGGCACCTGCAACTGGAAAGGGATCACTTTGTTTACTCCTTTAGTTCACTTTTCTTTATTGGAACCTTAAGATTAGGATGATTTTGGCTTTCAGCCTCTAAAAATGGGATTTCTTCTTGAAGAGAAACTACTCATCATCTTACAGCTATCCATAACAAAACATACTGAAACTCTTGTGAATTCTCTCTTTAAATGCATTATATTTGTATTGACCTGCAGATTCCATATCTTACTCAGTCCTATTAATAGGGCTCTAACTCATTCCGTGAAGGTAGCTTTACTGGGGTAATATAGTTTTTTGCGGAAAAAATTCTCATTGTCAGAAGGGAGGTGGAGGATCCGGTGTTTAATCAGATTCATTCAATAGTTTGAAAGTAAAATGTACTTTTAAGAAACCAAGTTCAGCTAGTAAATGCAAAAATGTACCATGCCTTGCTTTTACCTTTTTGATTTTTGTGATTCATCGAACCATGTAAAAGTTTTTTCCCTCTTATTTTCAGGCTGATGAGAAAGGTATCCTCCTCATGCCAGGGAGTGAATGGGCAGTTTTCCGGTTGGCACATCCTTGTGTAATAACTCACATTGAAATAGACACTAATCACTTTAAAGGTAAAACAAATGCTTCTTGTTTGTCCCCTGTATTTTATTGATCATACCAAAAATATATGTTGTACCATAGATATATTGTGCAGGACCATTGGTTCCTGGGAAAGGTGGAATTAAACTGTTTCAGCAGTTGATGATCAGCTAAGCTTAGGGGCACCTAGGGTGTATCTCCCTTCTGCTGGGCATATCAGCACCAGGACTGGGTACCATAGAAGCCATTATAGCTGCCCTAAGTCAGGGGAGGATTCCTCGATGCTGGGGGAATCTTTGAGGGCAGTCACTGGGTGAAATCCTGGCTTCATTGAAGTCCGTGGGAATTTTGTCATTAAAATCCTGATTCCATTAAAGTCACCCAATTGAATGGATTGGAGAATCTGAGCATTCTATATCAATTGTTACAAAGAGTCAAACCATATTCCTTCAAGCAGTAGGTTTCAAATATTTGTAGAATATATGTATTTTATTGAACAAATATAGTATGATGAATGTGGAATTTATGGAATAAATTATGTGGATGTTTTCCATTATTGGTCCTGGTGATAGAGGTGGGTGCATAATTCACTAATATTCATGAATAAATACAAGCTTTGTGATTTTTTTTATATTAAAATATTTCTAAATAGCTTTTTAATTATTTGTCCAGCTCTACTTATTTTTTCTAGCCATAATTGCAGTACAAACGTAAAGAATCAAATCTGTGTTTTGTGAAATTCATTACTCTGTGTTTCAGCTCTGAAAGCCTAAGTTTAGTTTTTAAAATAAATTTATCTTAAGAAAATAATTATAATGCAACAAAAATATACAAAAGCATGTTACTGTTTGCTATCAGGTAACTTTCCAGATACTTGCAAACTCGAAGCCTGTGTTTTGAACACACAAGAAGAAAAAGATTGTATAACACAGAAATGGAACCTTAAACAGAATCCAAAATGGAATCCTTTGCTTTCTGTTACAAAGGTAAGGCTTTTATTTCTAGATCATATGAGCACTGTGGACTGTTAGCCTATAGCCTATTGGCTGTGTTGAAATAACGTTTTAAAAAAAAAGCGTTTTGCAGGTTTTTATATGAGTAGATCAATTTCCAAACGCTACAAGGACAAAACTACAGAGTATAGTAAGCAAAAGTGGACACACATCTTGTTTTCATGATCTTTTTCTTTTTGTTTTCTTGGGGGATGGAGAAGCATTATACAGTATATCAAATGATAAGGAGATTATTTTGGATTCTTGCATTTTGTAGCTTCTTCTCTGTGTACCTGAATTTCATCTATTTTATCTGTAGCTAAAGTTTTAGTGGACATATGCACCCTTCTGTCTATATGTAACAGTTATTCTGTTAAAAGGCAGTATTTAAGTATGCCAGTTTTACCTTACATTTTTGTTTTAGCTTAAGCCTAACAAGAGGCATTTCTTTGACGGTACTGCCCTGCAAATGCAGGATGTAATCACTCATGTGAGACTCGTTATTGTTCCTGATGGAGGTGTAAGTAGGATGCGTCTCTGGGGTTTCCCACGGAGTCTGTTTTATACAAGCAAATGAATGAAGAGGATTTTCTAAAAAAGGCTTTAAGGGTTATAGAATGGATGTTCACTTATATAAACTTGAATATATTCATTGAACGGTACACATGCATTAAACTAAGCATGACTTTTCCCCAGCAATAATTCAAACATAACAATTCTGTATGTATTATGGCTGTACAATAATACAATGACTTCTCTACTCCTAGGAATATAATGAATGTAATATATTTTTGCTGAAATGTATTTTTTGGGGAAAATCAATCAATGATAACACAGTGCACTCCTGGGTGATCATAGCTCATCTTTGTGAGAATCAAAATTGAAGGCCTAATTATTTTAACCACTACGTAAATCCACTAATTACCCTAAAATGCACTGCCTCCAGTGTCTTACTGGTGAAAAGAAATGGCATTTTTAAATAAAAATAAATCAGAGACAGGCTCTGCTTTATTGTTATGTCTGTCTTAATTATAAGCCAGTCAAAAAGCTCTACTTATGTTCTACTGCTTTCACTCATGTCAATTATTTTGCCAAGATTCCAAACCCTAAGAAGAAAGACAGGTTGTGTCTCTCTGTCAACCTCAAGTTTGTGTGTGTGTCAATATATTGGTGGAATTTGGAAACGTATTTCTTTATGAAAACACATAGAATGATTTTAACCCTCCTTTTTCTTGCACTTTTTTGCTGTAACCTAACACCCAAATATTGTCTGTTTCTCTAGCAGCCTAGGCTAAGAGTTTCAAAACTGAGTGCTTAAAGTTATGTTGCTAAATCTATATTTAGTGATCTAAATCAGTGACCTGATTTTCAAAAATGCTGAGTATCCCGGAGTTCTCTTTGACGTCAGTGGGAGCTATTGGGTGCTCAGCACTTAAAAAAATCAGGTCACTGAATTAAGTGCCTAAATATGGCTTCAGAAGCATAGCTCTAAGCACCCAGTTTTGAAAATTGTGATCCTGGGCCTAGATTATACTGAATGAGGCAACATTTCTTTTGGAGAGAAAAAAGTGCTCAGCATAGGGCTGATTCCACGTGGCATGGCGAGGCTTTTTGTGTGATGGCACATGATCATGATATACTGCAGATAGGAAAAGGTGGCCCTATGCACCTCTCATTTGCACCATTGCTTCTGGGGGGAAGTGGTGTGATGGTGATGGAGAGTAGTAGTTGGGGCCATGGGCAGGCATCCTTATGCTGTGTGTGTGTGTGTGTTAAATTTTTGTACTCAAGCTTATATTGTAGTAATTAAAATGCCACATGATATATATGAAGGCAGATACGGCAAACAATTTCCTGGAATTATGCATAATAATTGAATGTAAAATAGCATTGTCTGTAACAATTATGGAGGCACTTGGCAGTGATTCTATAGTTAAAACTGAATTGTCCATGAAATGGGGACTGTTTTTTCTTTATATGTAAGTGGTCTTTCACGGTGAAATTTGATATAATGTATATTTTATATAGGGTCAAAACTGGGTATTATAGAATTGTGTCTGACTTTACTTGTTTAATGCACTGTATTTGGGAGCATTCAAAATATGTTGTGGCATAACATATACTGTTTGTAATCTATGCTTTTGATTTACACCTAATTAATATTTCTGACATCATTAGTATTATGTTATTTATCACTCTTATGAAGTGTCAGTGAAAAGTGCTTACTCTCTACAATCTATCCAAGGTATTTGTGATCCCCATCTTTAACGTGTTTCTCCTCATAACACCCTGCTGGGTAGGGAAATGCAGTTATCCCTGTTTGCAGATGGAGAATGGAGACACAGAGAGATTAAGCACCTTGCTAAATGTCACACAAGAAACATATTGCCGAACAGGGGATTAAACCCACAAGTGCCAGGCCAGCACCCTCTCCACTGGACCATCCTTCCTCTCATGAGTCATCCAATATGTGTAATGTCTTGTTCTAAGGATGAAGCTTTTCTCCATTTTGTTTCTTAACCCTTATAGCTTACTTTGTATTCTATCCTTTAGTTTGCATAATAATTTGTGGCCATGCTGTGTGGTGCTATAATAAAGAAATTCCCATTTTCTATTGTCTGCTTTGTCATGTTGTGGGTTTCCACCTATCTACCCAGTCCCTCATAGACGTTAAGGCCAGAAGGGACCATCATGATCACCTAGTGTGACCTCCTGCACATTGCAGGCCACAGAACCTCACCCACCCACTCCTGTAATAGACCCATAACCTCTGGCTGAGTTACTGAAGTCCTCAAATCATGATTTAAAGACTTCAAGTTACAAAGAATTCACCATGTATACTAGTTTAAATCTGCAAGTGACGCCTGCCACATGCAATCCCGCCACCCTGGGTCTCTGCCAATCTGACCAGGGGGAAAATTCCTTCCTGACCCCAAATATAGCGATCAGTTAGACCCCTGAGCATGTAGGCAAGACTGGGCAGCCCGACACCCAGAAAATAATTCTTTGTAGTAACTCAGAGTCCTCCCCATCTAGTGTCCTATCACCAGCCTTTGGAGATATTTGCTGCTAGCAATCACAGATCAGCTACATGCCGTTGTCGGCAGTGTCACCATACCATCCCCTCCATAAACTTATCAAGCTCCGTCTTGAAGCCAGTTAGCTTTTTGGCCCCTCTGCTCCCTTTCTTCAGTTATTGTAAGATTGAATCTTTTTTGTTGTCATATTGTTTTCTCTATAGCAGCATGACATACAGGTTACCAGTTTTAGCTTTTCTTTTAGTAGACCACTCCCACACAAGAACTTTCAACATCTGAGCATCCTTTTCTGTGCTATTAGAAACTGAGCACCACCCTTTTTTAACAGAAAGTGAAGGAATGGGTTAAAAGAACTCAGATAACCAAAACAAGCAATCTCATAGGGAAAGAAAACTGAGATGTGCAGCAAACGAGAAGTAAAAAATCATACATATTTTGGCTAGGTATTAATCTCATTTGGAAGGAGAGACTCCCTAATACTCAATAGATGTTGAAGCAGTTTTTAAAATCTGCCCCATAATTATGAGATTTTTTTTAACACCACATTTCAAATTTCTACCTACAACTATTCTGAAATTTCCCTCATTCACAGTGTCATGGCCTGAGAATTTCCAACCAATAAATCCCACACAAGAGAAGCATGACAGAGTCCTCAATGAGCCTGAAAATAATTCTAAAACTGGTAACAAATAATCACAAACTGAAACGATGTATTTAAAGCAATAGCAATCAAGCTTTTGCAGTTGGAGAACCACAGAAGTGATTGCATTATTTTTTAAAAATTGCCTTCCCCCCGGGGACAGCTGCCAAAATGTCAAGGAATCCTATGCCACCGTATTCCGATGTGGAACCAATGGCTTTAAAATGGGTCTTCAACCAGTTTCCTCTTTAACTAGACTGGGGTGTTTTCTCTGACAAAAATTCTGCCAGTTTGCTTGTTGCCAAAGGGAGCTCTCTGGGCTTTTGGAAGGGCTACAAAGCAGGGGCGGGAGCAATGACAGTCC
>NW_020664393.1:52132421-52146346 GCF_002925995.2 Terrapene triunguis
GGGGAGGAAGGAAGGGATCGGATGGGGCAGGAGAAGAGGGTGAAGTAGAGGAGGAAGGAAGGGGATCTGGCGCGGGGCAGACTGAGCGCGGAGGGATCTGAGCGACCGGAGGGGATGTGCGGGGCGGCAGTAGCGGCCAGGAGGCCATTGACGAAGGAGAGACTGGGGGAGACCAGGGCGAGTTGGTCGCTCCGCCTCCTCCGGCCGCGCTGTCCAGATGGCGGCCCCGTGGCGTGCCCCCGCTCGGCAGGTTGCCGGGGAGACAAGTCTATGCCCCGGGGCCCGGCTTGCCCCCTGCCTGCGGGGATGGGGATCACAATCCCCGCGGATCACGTCAGCCCCATGCCGGGAGGGGAGAGGGGGCCGGCTGGGGACAGCTGCTGCGATCCGGGGGTGGGGGCGGGGCCGCGCCGCCTGGGGACGCTATGAATTAGGAGGCCTGTGGAGCAGCCCCAGCTGGTGCCTCGTACAGCTCAGGAGCCCAGATAGCGTCTGTGAATAGCCCCCACCGCTGCCCTGGCTGGGGGCTGGGTTATTGTGTGTATTAGCCTCACCTGCCCCTCCCAGCCCGCCTTCCCCCGGGGCCATGGTGCCATCGCCACGGCCCCGGGCCAGCTACAGCCTGACGGGGGTGACCCCGGCCAGCACGGTGCTGGTGTACCGCAACGGGGACCCCTTCTATTTGGGCAGGAAGTTCGTGATCCACGATCGCTACGTGAGGACTTTCGAGGCGCTGATAGCCCAGCTGAATGAAGGGGTGGAGGTGCCCTTTGGGGTGAGGACTCTATACACCCCCCAGGACGGGCACCGCGTCCGCAACCTGTCCGACCTAAAACAGGGCGGGAAATACGTGGCCGCTGGGCGGGAAAGGTTTAAAAAACTGGAGTAAGTATGAAAAACTGGCTCAGCATTTAAATTTTGTAAAAATCTTTTATTATTACCATAGTTCCTAGAAAACCTAATAGAGATCAGGGGTCCATTGCGTTAGGTGCTGTACAATAACATAATACCAGACAATACCCAAAGAGCTACCTTTTAAATAGACAAAACAAACAAAGGCTGAAAGGGCCTGACACATTGCATAAAGAATTGTTACCTAAGATTACATAGTAAATCTATGGCCAAACAGGAATGGAATACTGTTTTCCTGAATCCTACCCCACTACCCTCCATATCCACTGGGCTACATTGCCAAACCGAAGCCAATAGAAATGTTTCCAAAAGTTAAAATGAAAAAAATTATATCTAATGGAAATAGTTGGTTTTAAACAACTCTACATTTCTCTGCAGGGTTTGCAATCAAAATGTTGCTGCACTGAGAACCTGAAACTGACTGAATAAATGTGAAACTGACTACATTGAGTTTTACTTGTCCAAGCTGAAAAAAATGCAAAAAGCAAAGTATAAATAGTGAAAAGTAATTTGCCTTGTTAAAATGTTAACTTGTTATGATTACATATAATTACTCATTTCTTTACCCGTCTTTAAAGTGTCCCATCTAGTGATGACAGTTTCAAAGCAGGTGGTGCCAACACTTAGGCCTTGTCTTCACCAGGAACAAAGGTGTGTTTTTTAATTTAACTAATACATGGTAAAATCCTAGTGAAGACAGGGCAATTTGTAGGTTTAACATGAGTGAATGGGTTAAAGCTCAATTAAGCTTAAAGAGACTCTCCAGTAACAGAATAAGGACAAAATTCGGATTCTACCCCAATGAGGGCAGTGGTACTGACAGAAGTTGGTAAATTACAATAGGAAGGGCCATCTTGCAGATACTACAGCTTCTAGGATGTTATGCTCTATATTGAGCTTGAATGGAAATGATGGAATTGTGATTCCAGATGTTCAAACAACTCCACTGCCTCTGTTATGTCTCATAGTTTTGCCAAGGAAGAACAGAGTGAAATTAACAAGATTCCAGTCAGCTTCACTAAGGGTATATCTACACTTACCCGCTGGTTCGGCGGCAAGCAATCGATCTTCTGGGATCGATTTATCGCGTCTTGTCTAGACGCGATAAATCGATCCCGGAAGTGCTCGCCGTCGACGCCGGTACTCCAGCTCGGTGAGAGGAGTACGCGGAGTCGACGGGGGAGCCTGCCTGCTGCGTTTGGACCGCGGTAAATTCGAACTAAGGTACGTCGACTTCAGCTACGTTATTCATGTAGCTGAAGTTGCGTATCTTAGTTCGATTTGGGGGGTTAGTGTAGACCAGGCCTGAAAAACTGTAGGCAGCACAATTTCATGCACCAGCTGTGGTTGCTGCTGCTGGTTGGGGAAACTGGAAGTTATTCCTGAGTAGATTTGGGCTCGTTAACTGCTGCAAAGCAAGTGTTCAAGAACATTTATTTGAATTCTGAATTACTGTTTGATTAGACCATGTTTATGGCCTTGATTGTGCTTTTCTTAAAACATTTGTGAATGTATTTTTTTTTTGCAGAAACTCATAGAGAATAGGTACAGTTTATATAAATACCCATATTTGCCTGGGTATTTGTGCATGAACAAAATTTCATTATTGTTTGTTGTTCCAACAGCGAGTAACTAAAAGGGACATAACTGAGCACTACTGATTATTTTTTCCCTGTATTTGGAACGTGAAACTGAAATTCAAATAGTAGTTTTTAACGGAAATCAGTTTATATAGTTTCTTATGAAGTCCAAAGATCTGATGTTGACACAGTTCTGGAAAGAGGGTAAGATAACTGCTGCTATAGTGCCATCAGTGGGCCCATGAACATTTTTGTTTATTCCACATAACAGCTGCTTTTTGAACAAAACTTGGCATTGGAGATGATGATGTAATAACACAAAACAAATCAACAAAATACCACAAAACAAATAAAGAACATTATATTTGGAATCCATACGGGATTTTATAACAGTTTTAAAATAGAGTAGTTCAAATTTAGGGCCCAATCATACAAGCTGCTGAAGAATCTTCCGGAGAGGTGTTGTGCATTCTCAACACCGACTCAAGATCATGGAGAGGATCTTCGCAGGATACTCAATAACTCAGCAATGATCCTTTAAATTTACAATATCAGCATCTTAAAAAATAAAAAGCATCCAGAGACCCCAAATGAAATTAAAGCCCCATTGTGCTTTGCACTGTACACACACACACACACCGTCCCTGCCCCTTAGAGTTTACTATCTAAAATAAATAGACAAGACAGACGAAGTCTGGAAAGAGGGGAGTATTATTTCCTCTTTACAGACGGGGAGCGAATGTCCAAAGATTAAATGACTTGCAAACAAGTCTGTTGGAGAACCATGGAATAAATCTAAATATGCTGAATCCCAGACCAGTGCGTAAACCACAAGCTCATCCTTCCAATTTATAAAATATACTAAAACTGACCAAAATCTGCAATATTTTGTCACTAATTAAGGGTGTTACAACTAGGCTAAAATGTTTTATGAAATTACTAATCCATTGAAACAGATAAATATATTTTGTCTAATTTTCCTTTTTTCCCCCCTCCTGCAGCTATATTCATATAGGCATTAAAAAACCACAAAGACGAAAGAAGGTAGTGGTGGTAAGTATATAACTCTTAAAACTACCCTTTTAACATATTGTCAGGAGTTAGGCCATTAATTGGCCGTATCTTTGCTTCTTTCATAAGGAAAATTTGGAAGCCAAAAAAAAAAAAAAAAAAAGGATTGCACTCCAATACTCTTTAATCACTGGGAGTCCTTGAAATCTCTCTCGCCACAATTTCTCCAATAATTAACACCATGCAGTTTATATATGTGTTTCTCTAAGCAAAGGTTCACTATTGTAATGATTATTGTTTTATATCCAATATTTACATGGCAAGGATTTGTAAACCTGTTAAAGCTTCCTAAATAAATAAGTAGTTAAAAAAAATTTCATTTGCAATGTTATAGTAGAAGATCTTGTACAGTCATGACACTCATAAAGAACAAGACATGTGCCTGAAATTAATTGTCCCAAATTTTAAATTCCTGCACTTACCTTTGAGATACACATCACACTTGAAGTTTGTCATGGCTTTTCTTGTTGATTAATACAGTGCTTTATAAATAATGTAAGCAATCTCTAGCTAGAATATAAGGGATATTAATTTCTGTTACAAAAATAACCCATAGACATAGGGTTAAGGATTTTGCACCAGAAGATGAAAATAAAAAGGCTTAAACCCCCATATCCATATTAAATTTTTATTTAATATGAATATGGTTAATCAGGAAGACCAGGGCTACACAGGAAGGCTTAGAAAGCTACACAGGAAGGCTTGAGGGCTACTCAGGAAGACGAGGGCTTTAAAAAGTCCGCTCCTAAGCAACCAGACGAGCTAGCGAACAGGAGTGGCTAACGGGAATTTTGCGAGGGAGTTTACAGGGGGAGAGTAAGAGGTGGCTAGATACACTTTCCATTTCGTAAACTTCTTTAAACTTAAGCCCCAAAACCACCCCTGATAAAAACAAAAAAGGAATGAGCTTCAGGAGTAAAAAGAGAATGCAGGCAGAAGTCCAGCAACAGAATGGGGGCTACCCAGTTTATTGCACCCAATGCAGCATGTATGATTACCTGCCCTATGAGCAGGTGGGATATGTGTGCATTCGGTGCAAGGAGCTACTGGAGAGAGAGAGGTACATAGATGAGACTTTCCGGGACACAGTAGAACGGTACCACCCCCTATCTGACAGCCTCTGTGCTGTTGTGGAGGATGAAAGTCTCAGGGAAGGAGAACATCCAACTGGAGCAGAGGGAAATGATCCCATAGTTAAAACAACGAGGAGTCCTTGTGGCACCTTAGAGACTAACAAATTTATTTGGGCATAAGCTTTTGTGGGCTAAAACGAAAGCTTATGCCCAAATAAATGTTAGTCTCTAAGGTGCCACAAGGACTTCTAATTGTTTTTGCTGATACAGACTAACACGGCTACCATTCTGAAACATGATCCCATAGTTGGGACCCTCCTTCCAGATGATGATGTGGTATCCTCTTGCACTGAGGATATCAGTTATTAGGAAGAGACAGGTATTAATAATGGGCGATTCGATCATTATAAACATAGATAGCTGGGTTTGCGATGACCGGGAGAACCGCATGGTGACTTTCCTGCCTGGTGTGAAGGTTGCGGATCTCTTGAGACATCTAGATAGACTTATGTGTAGTGCTGGGGAGGAGCCGGTGGTCATGGTACATGTAGGTACCAATGACATAGGAAAGGATAGGAGAGATGTCCTGGAGGCTAAATTTAGGTTGCTAGGTAAGAGATTGAAGTTCAGGACCTCCATGGTAGCATTCTCTGAAATGCTTCCAGTTCCATGTGCAAGGCCAGTTAGACAGGCAGAACTGCAGGGTCTCAATGCGTGGATGAGACAATGGTGTAGGGAGGAGGGGTTTAGATTTATTAGGAACTGGGGAAACTTTTGGGAAAGGGGAGCCTATACAGAAAAGATGGGCTGCAAGTAAACCAAAATGGAACCAGATTGCTGGCACTTAAAATTAAAAAGGTCGTAGATCAGTTTTTAAACTAAGGGCTGGGGGAAAGCTGATAGGTGCGGAGGAGCATGTGGTTTGGACAGAGACATTCCTTAGGGGAGGATCTACTAACGGAGATTCTCTATGTCCTAGTAAGGAGGAGAGTATGGAAGATGATAAAATACAGGTAGGATCTGATGAGAAACAGTCAAATGAAAAAAAGTCTCATTCAATTACAGTAACTCCTCACTTAACATTGTAGTTATGTTCCTGAAAAATGCAACTTTAAGCGAAACAATGTTAAGCGACTCCAATTTCCCCATAAGAATTAATGTAAATGAGGGAGTTAGGTTCCAGGGAAATTTTTTTCACCAGACAAAAGACCACACACACACACTATAAGTTTTAAACAGACAATTTAATACTGGTACACAGTGATGATGATTGTGAGGCTTGGTTGAGGTGGAGGAGTCAGAAGGTGGGATATTTCCCTTACTGCTAAATGATGAACTAGCAATTGGCTGAGCCCTCAAGGGTTAACTCTCTCACTCTACAAGGCAGCAGGAATGGAGGGAGATATGCACATTTCCCCTTTAAGTACACGGCCTTGTTAATTAGATCAGCTTGCTGAGACCGCAGCTGCTGCAAGCTCCCTCTGTCCTGAGCCCTGGTGTGTCCCCCCTGCTCTATGGAAGTTGAGGTAAGCGGGGTGCAGGAGCGGGGGAAGGTGGACACCCTGACATTAGCCCCCCTCTTCCTTCCCCGCCCCCCACAGCAAGCAGGAGTCTTGGGGAGCAGCTCCAAGGCAGAGGGCAGGAGCAGCACATGGCAGTGTGGGGAGGGACAGCTGCAATTGCTAGCCTGCTGGGCAGCTGCTGCAGAGGGAACGTAGGGGAGTGGGGAGCTGATAGGGAGAGCTGACAGGAGGGCTGCCGGTCCACCCTGATTCCAAGCCCCCACCAGCTAGCTGCAACGGGCTGCTCTTCCTGCAAACAGTAGACAAAGCAGGCGGCTGCTAAATGATGTTAGAAGGGAGCATTACACAACTTTAAACGAACATGTTCCTAATTGATCAGCAATGTAACAACGAAACAGTGTTAACCGGGACGACTTTAAGTGTTACTGTACATCATGTAATGGGTGACAGCTAAAAAGTGACAAGTTTTTAAAGTGCTTATATACCCATGCTAGAAGTCTAAATAATAAGATGGGTGAACTAGAGTGCCTCATATTAAATTAGGATATTGATATAATAGGCATCACAGAAACTTGGTGGAATGAGGATGGGACACAGTAATACCAGGGTACAAAATATATCTGATGGACAGAACAGGTTGTGCTGGTGGGGGAGTGACAGTATATGTGAAAGAAAATGTAGAATCAAATGAAGTAAAAATCTTAAATGAACCAAACTGTACCATAGACTCTCTATGGATAGTAATTTCATGCTCAAATAATAAGAATATAGCATTAGAGATATATTACCGACCACCTGACCAGGATGGTGATAGTGACTGTGAAATGCTCAGGGAGATTAGAGAGGCTATTAAAATAAAAAACTCAGTAATAATGGGGGATTTCAACTATCCCCATAGTGACTAGGTACGTATCACCTCAGGATGGGATGCAGAGATGAAGTTTCTTGACACCTTAAATGACTGCTTCTTGGAGCAGCTAGTCCTGGAACCCACAAGAGGAGAGGCAATTCTTGAGTTAGTCCTAAGTGGAGCACAGAATCTGGTCCATGAGGTGAATATAGCTGAACCGGTTGGTAATAGTGACCATAATATACCGTATATACTTGTTCATTAGCCTGTTCGTTTATAAGCCGACCCCCCAAGATGGTTAGGTAAAAATAGCAAAAACTGTATGACCCTTTCATAAGCCAACCCTATATTTCAGGGGTTGGCAAACTTTGGCTCCCGGCCGTCAGGGTAAGCTGCTGGCGTGTCGGGACATTTTGTTTACTCTGCAGGCATGGAGCCCTTCAGCTCCACTTCCCACAACTCCCATTGGCTGGGAACGGCGAACCGCGGCCACAGGGAGCTGAGGGGTTCCATGCCTGCAGACGCTCCAGGTAAACAAAACGACAATGTATTAGATATTCAATTTTGGTGTAGACCCGTTTATAAGCCGACCCCCGCTCTTTGATGCTCTTTGATGCGTTACTTTTTTACCAAAAATATTCAGCTTATGAATGAATATACAGGTCTGTCGCATCTTTTACGCATTTAACATGTGCGATTTCAGCTTTATGCGGTCGGCAAAAACAAAAAAAAGAGAAAAATAACAATTTTAATACTGTACTTGTAGTGTGGGCGATTCCGCCCGCCATTCAACTCAATGTAATTTTGACTATACACGGTTTTCGCTTTATGCGCTAACCGCGGAACGGAGCCCCCGCGTAAGATAAGACTCACCTATATACGGTAATTAAATTTAACATCCCTATGGCAAGGAAAACACCACAGCGGCCCAACACTGTAGCATTTAATTTCAGAAAGGGGAACTACACAAAAATGAGGAGGTTAGTTAAACAGAAATTAAAAGGTACAGCACCAAAAGTAAAATCCCTGCAAGCTTTATGGAAACTTTTTAAAGACACTGTAATAGAGGCTCCTTAAATTAAATGTATACCCCAAATTAAAAAACATAGTAAGAGAACCAAAAAAGAGCCACAGTGGCTAAACAACCAAGTAGGAGAAGCAGTGAGAGGCAAAAAGACATCCTTTAAAAAGTGGAAGTTAAATCCTAGTGAGGAAAATAGAAAGAAGCAGAAACTCTGGAAAATGAAGTGTAAAAATATAATTAGGAAGGCCAAAAAAGAATTTGAAGAACAGCTAGCCAATGATTTAAAAAAAATTTTTTTTAAGTACATCAGAAGCAGGAAGCCTACTAAACAGCCAGTGGGGCCACTGGACGATTGAGATGCTAAAGGAGCACTCAGGGATGATAAGGCCATTGTGGAGAAACTAAATGAATTCTTTGCATCGGTCTTCACGGTTGAGGATGTGAGGGAGATTCCCAAACCTGAGCCATTTTTTTTAGGTGACAAATCTGAGGAAATGTCCCAGATTGAGGTGTCATTAGAGGAGGTTTTGGAACAAATTTGATAAACTAAACAGTAATAAGTCACCAGGACCAGATGGTATTCACCCAAGAGTTCTGAAGGAACTCAAATGTGAAATTGCAGGACTACTAACTGTAGTCTATAACCTATTATTTAAATCAGCTTCTGTACCAAATGACTGGAGGATAGCTAATGTGATACCAATTTTTAAAAAGGGCTCCAGAGGTGAACCCGGCAATTACAGGCCGGTAAGCCTGTCTTCAGTACCAGGCAAACTGACTGAAACTATAGTAAAGAACAAAATTGTCAGACACATAGAAGAACATAATTAGTTGGGGAAGAGTCAACATGGTTTTTGTAAAGGGAAGTCATACTTCACCAATCTACTAAAATTCTTTGAGGGGGTCAACAAGCATGTGGACAAGGGGGATCCAGTGGACATAATGTATTTAGATTTCAGAAAGCCTTTGACAAGGTCCCTCACCAAAGGCTTTTAAGCAAAGTAAGCAGTCATGGGATAAGAGGGAAGGTCCTCTCATGGATTGGTAAAAGATAGGAAATAAAGGGTAGGAATGAATGGTAAGTTTTCAGAATGGAGAGAGGTAAATAGTGAGGTCTGTACTGGGCCCAGTCCTATTCAACATATTTATAAATGATCTGGAAAAAGGGGCAAACAGTGAGGTGGCAAAATTAGCAGACGATACAAAACTACTCAAGATAGTTAAGTCCCAGGCAGGCTGTGAAGAGCTACAAAAGGATCTTTCAAAACTGGGTGACTGGGCAACAAACTGGCAGATGAAATTCAATGTTGATAAATGCAAAGTAATGCACACTGGAAAACATAATCCCAACTATACATATAAAACGATGGGGTCTAAATTAGCTGTTACCACTCAAGAAAGAGATCTTAGAGTCATTGTGGATAGTTCTCTGAAAACATCCACTCAATGTGCAGCGGCAGTCAAAAAAGAAAACAGAATGTTGGAAATATTAAGAAAGGGATAGATAATAAGACAAAGTATCATATTGCCTCTATATAAATCCATGGTACGCCTACATCTTGAATACTGCATTCAGATGTGGTCGCCACATCTTAAAAAAGATATATTGGAATTGGAAAAGGTTCAGAAAAGGGCAACAAAAATGATTAGGGGTATGGAACAGCTTCCGTATAAGGAGAGATTAATAAGATTGGGACTTTTCAGCTTGGAAAAGAGACGATTAAGGAGGGATATGATAGAGGTCTATAAAATCATGACTGGTATGGAGAAAGTAAATAAGGAAGTGTTATTTACTCCTCATAACACAAGAAGTAGGGGCCACCAAATGAAATTAATAGGCAACAGGTTTAAAACAAACAAAAGGAAGTATTTTTTCCACACAACGCACAGTGAACCTGTGGAACTCCTTGCCAGAGGACCTTGTGAAGGCCAAGACTATAACAGGGTTAAAAAAAGAACTAGATAAGTTCATAGAGGATAGGTCCATCAATGGCTATTGCCAGAATGGGCAGTGATGGGGTCCCTAATGTCTGTTTACCATAAGCTGGGAAAGGCGACAAGGGAATCTTGAGGATTACCTGGTGTCAAGTATCAGGGGGTAGCCGTGTTAGTCTGTATCTACAAAAACAACAAGGAGTCTGGTGGCACCTTAAAGACTAACAGATTTATTTGGGCATAAGCTTTCATGAGTAAAAACCTCACTTCTTACTCACGAAAGCTTATGCCCAAATAAATCTGTTAGTCTTTAAGGTGCCACCAGACTCCTTGTTGTTTTTGAGGATTACCTGTTCTGTTCATTCCTTTTGGTGCACCTGGCATTGGCCACAGTCAGAAGACAGGATACTGGGCTAGATGGACCTTTGGTCTGACCCAGTATGGCCGTTCTTATGTTATGTTTTCTTTACCTTGCACCTTCTATGGAAGTGAGACAGAATTGAAGGCTAGAAAAATTAAAGGAGAGATTATGCAAAACTATTAAACGTAAACCTGTACTTGACTAATCCTTAGTTTCTACCCACTATTTATTATGCCTTTAAGATAGCGGAGTTGGAAATACCACAGTTGCTGTTTCATGTCTTCATCATTCTGGTGGGCCAAGTAGCCTTAGTAATCATTCTGCAAACACATGTAGCCCTGTTTCCTGTATCTTGTATTTTGAATTTATCATGCTACTGTATTTTGCATTATGGGCTCTGGTATTGCACACAGTGCATAGTGTGGTAGCATGCTAAATTCAGACACAATAGGGCAAGTAGTGTTAACTCAAACTGACACATGAATCCCCACCTCCTGGACTTCTTAGCCCCCTCTTCTCCAAAAATAGTTGCCACAGTTGGATCTGTGGATAAGTTCTTCTGGGCCATGGATCCATGCCAGCCAGGACACAGATGCAGAGATCAAGGGGATCTGTGATTAATTTGCCAGTGCTTGGAGGGCCTCCAAGCCTTAGAGTCTTCTGGGAAATTTCCCTTAATCCTTGGGTGCCATTCAAAACATGGTGAGAAAGGAATACTCACAGGAGAAAGTGGCAGGATCCAGACCATTGTCACAGAGTTTTTTCAAGGTACACATAACTTCTGTCACATGCAAAGAAATGCCAGAACATCTCTAGCTTTAGAAAGTGTGCTTACCTTGACTTTGACTAAAAAATTCAAAAGTCCAATCCACAGACAAATTAATTGGCCTGGTGTATTTTAAGTCTCTCTTCACCTCTTCAGTAACTTCATCACCTTTGCAACAGAATTCCAGAGCATCCTAACATTCTAAACTCCTCAACATGCTGCTTACCTCAGAATCAGAACGTGCATGAGCCTAGCAAGGTCTACATCATAGAGAACACATAGAGCCCAGGTTTGTCACTTGGTGTGTAAGTGAGGGAGCCCAGTTCTTCACTGGGGCTGTTAAATATGCATGTAGGTTTTGATTTAGATTGTAAGGCTTTTTGGATGACGGGACTTACATCTTTCTTTTTTGTTTTATGCAGTACTGAGCCCACTATCTGTGCTCAACAAACACTTACAAGAGGAGCTGGTATAAAGTTTGCCTAACATTTTGAATGATAAAGGATTCTTGCAACCTTTTCTTTGAGAATTGTTAACACTTACTAGTACTATGTTGTATGTAGAGGGTTGGAGAAAAAGCGAGTTTGGGTTCCCTTCATGACACACCCGGACCCAGCACATGGCCCCAACAGCCCATCACCCTGTCCTGTGGGTACCACATAGGCAAGGAGACCCATGAGGTGGAAAAGCAGGAGAGCTAGGCTGCATATTGCCCCAGCAACCCATCCCTTCAACTCTGGGATAAGAGGCTTCCCCTGTTGCTAGCTTATGTAATTGGTTCTGTAGGTGTATTTGTTTGTTTTTGGTTTTTTGAAGTGGCAGTTGTCTCTCCTGAAGCCTCAGGGTTCAAACAGTGCTGCTAGTGCATGATGGGGAGGTTGTTACAGTTGTACAGAACATAATTTGTTTTAATCTTTGTCCTTATGCCCACCCCTCACAGGAAATTGCATTTAAAAAGAAGGTGCGGGGGTGGGGCGGAGGGCGAAACATGTTTATGAGATGTTATTTAGGTTGCAAAGTCAAGCACTCAAAAGTTAGGAAATGCCAGATTTACAGTTGCCTATGCAGCCTTAATTTGGCCCCTTAATGTGTATGCATTATGACATTTAATTACATTATCCCATCCTTCCCCCCCCCCCCCCCCCGGACCCCTGTGTCATTCAGTGCACAGGTTAGATGTACAAGTGGGCAGAATTCAAGTTGCATGTAAAAGTGACTTTTCCTAACTTTTGAGCACTTGATTGTGTAACCTAAGTAAATGTTTTTGTATGCAATAGATATGATAACAAAATAGGCATTTGAGACCAGAGTCCACTTGAATATACAAACGCTAAACTGGACACCCTTATTTAGGTGTACAGCTTTGACAACTGGACCTATAGCATACGGTATATATTTGTGTTGCAGTCTGCATCTACCTCTATGGACTTTTTATTTTGCCTTACTCATAATAGGTGATATTTACACCAGTACGGAGAGCCCACAGAAAGCCTGTGCACCATTTAATTCCCAGGTTAGCCCTTAAAGTAGGTCTTAAGTGATGCATAGACCTTGTATTGGAATTTAAACCAAAGTAAACAGGATTTAGCCTCCCAAAGATCAAATTGGAAAGGTCCAGATAAATATCTACATTTTGAGATATCATTGGATTTAAATTGAAAACAAAGATTTGCAGTAGTAAATTGTTGTATTCATTGATACATTTGCAGTGAAATGTAGTGAACATGTACTAGTTTTCTTACATTTTCAGTTAAACCAGTAATTTTATCTTTTCAGTGAAAATGAATTGGAAAAATTAAGAGGGAGCTCCAGGCGACCTTTATGTAAGGAAGAAATTCCTTTAAAATTAATTTTAAAAGCACGGTATGCTTTTAATATAATCTATTAAAATCAAAGTCTGGAAAGCACCATAGTAAAATACATTTAAAATCACATTTTATTTATTGGGAGGAAAAGGTTTTCAGTAAACTCCCTTGGGATCCTGAAGCCACACATTCAAGTTTGTTTTAATGAGAACATCTGAGTCTAATTTGGACAGCAGCACTTCTACTTTTACAGCTGTTTGTGACATATCTTTTATTCTAAGTGAGGTTTGACTGCAGAGAGACTGATTAAAAAAACACAGATGAGGACGGTGCACCCCTTGCTGAATTTTCTCACTTTCTTTACATTAATAGCCAAGGATCCAAATTCTACCTATTCATGCATGCAGATGAAGGCAGAGATTGGACCCCACTGCAAACCTTGTGTAGTCAGCAATGATGACAGAACAAATGACTCTGTTTAAAATGTGTGGGCCAGATTCAGCTCTTGGTTACATAAGTATAAAACTGAAGTAAAACCATTGGCTTCAGTGGAGTTATTTTGGATTTACACTAATGAAACTGAGATCAGAATTTGGTCCTATCACCTTTAAAATTTGGGAGTTTATGGAAGTACAGCCCATGTAAGAGACTGGGAATGTCTTACACATAGCAATAATACACTTTTTGGCTAATTAAAGAGCAGCGTTAAGCTCCAAAAAGAATCCTTTTCAGCCAGAAAGATGGTAGCTGCCATGTACCTTGAACATGAGGGGATTAAAAAGTGGAAAAAAATCACTGCAGCAAGTAGTTTACATGTGCCCAGTGGTTCTCAAACTATTGTACTGGTGACCCCTTTCACATAGGAAGCCTCTGAGTGTGACCCCCCTTATAAATTAAAAACACTTGTTTATATATTTAACACCATTATAAATGCTGGAGGCAAAGCGGGCTTTGGGGTGGAGGCTGACCGCTCGCGACCCCCATGTTATAACCTTGCGACCCCCTGAGGGGTCCCGACCCCCAGT
>NW_020664393.1:52146446-52256876 GCF_002925995.2 Terrapene triunguis
GGGGGGGGGGGGGAAAGGGAAGGCTAAATATGACACAAGATAAAGAAATTTGTGGTTTCTTACACATGGCCACCCCATCCCTTTAATATTGTTTGTTTAAAGTCCTCTGGGAGAATCCTTCAGCGAAGAAGCCTGTGCTATAAATGTTTATCATTAAGGTTAAGAATCCGTCACGGGTATTTTTAGTAAAAGTCAGGGACAGGTCGTGGGCAATAACCAAAAATTCATGGAAGCCCATGACGAGTCCCTGACTTTTACTAAAAATACGCTGTGGGGGAATAACAGTTGAGCACTGCTGGGGAGCTGACCTCCGGCAGCTGCTCCAGGCCCGCTGCTGCTCCTGCAGCCCCAGGGGAGCTGACCCAACCCCAGCCGCTGCTTCAGCCCTGGGGCTGTTGCTCCAGGGGATTGCTGCTACAGAGGTCAACCTGCTCGCCAGCTGCTCCGGCAGTCCCAGGGCTGACTGCTGGCCGCTGCTCTGGTGGGCCTGGGGACTGCTGCTCCGGCAGGTCTGGGGCTGGCTGCTTGCCAGCTGCTCCAGCCCCTCTGCTACCCCACGGCAGGGACTGACTGCTGCTGCTCCAGCCCCAGAAGGGCTTACCCAATCCTGGGTTCTGCTTTAGCCCTGGGGCCGCTGCTTCGGCGGTCCTGGGACGGACAGCTGCTCCAGCCCTGCCACTGTGGAAGAAGTCCCAGAGATCCCGGAAAGTTACAGCATCACAGAATTGTACCCTTATTTATCATCATAGGCTTTTCTCTGTTGCCAGTCACTTTCATATCTAAGCCCAGGATCCTTGACTGGAAGAACTGTCTGCGCCACTCCTGCTTTTGGCACTTTGCCAGCAGCACTAGTGAGAGTGCTAGGGTAGAACTGATGCAATTCTACTTGGGTTTTAATTTTTGCTTCTGCTGGATCCTCAGTGCTGATCATATGCTACTGTCAGGGCAGAGGAGGAAGGGGGAGGGAAAGAATAACTAGCATGCCCAGAAGCAGGAGTAGGATCATTCATGTGCAGCTCCAGCATAGTGTGTCTCGCTATGGTGCAGTTGGAGAAGTAGTGAAACTGAGTAGGATAATGTCAATTATTGCTTTTTGGTGCAATGGAGAAAAGTAATAAAAATACAACAAACAGTTGCTCTTACTCCTGTAGGAACTGAAACACCAGAGTTCAAATTAAACTGATGAATTCTCTGAATCATGCTTGTGACCTGGTTTTTAACAGTTAATCTAAACTGTTACATTTTCTGTATCTTCTGTCTGTCTCCCGTTATGCTTTGCAAAATCTTTCCTAGTTTATAGTGTTTTCTGAATGTGAAACCACTGTTCAAGCTCCCTAAGGAATAGTAGTTCATTGAAATTCCATATACAGATTTAGGGCCCTGTGAAGGTATAAGGGTTATTATTTGACTGAGGTTGGAGGCCAGCAGAGGGCTGGCTGGCTGATTAGCTTCTCCTGCTGCACCTGCAGGAAAAGACCTGCAGCTTAACTTGCTGATCCTCATAAAAGGAATAGCAGGGAATGGAGAGGAAGAACTGCAATACCTTCTAGAGGCTGTAGCTACTGCTGGGAAGAACTGCTCCTAGAAACAAAAATGAACAGAAGGGAGACTGGGGAAATCCTGTTACCAAAAGGCTCTGAGGTAAGAGCCAGGAACTTTGGACTGAAGAACTACAGGGGGTGAGGGACAGACCTTGGAAAGTTTTGATCTTGTTTGTTGAGGAGACTAAAAGAATCATAGAATCATAGAATATCAGGGTTGGAAGGGACCTTAGGAGGTCATCTAGTCCAACCCCCTGCTCAAAGCAGGACCAGTCCTCAACTAAATCATCCCAGCCTGGGCTTTGTCAAGCCTGACCTTAAAAACCTCTAAGGAAGGAGATTACACCACATCCCTAGGTAACCCATTCCAGTGCTTCACCACCCTCCTAGTGAAAAAGTTTTTCCTAATATCCAACCTAAACCTCCCCCACTGCAACTTGAGACCATTACTCCTTGTTCTGTCATCTGGTACCACTGAGAACTGCCTAGATCCATCCTCTTTGGAACCCCCTTTCAGATAGTTGAAAGCAGCTATCAAATCCCCCCTCATTCTTCTCTTCTGCAGACTAAATAATCCCAGTTCCCTCAGCCTCTGCTCATAAGTCATGTGCTCCAGCCCTCTAATCATTTTTGTTGCCCTCCTCTGGACTCTTTCCAATTTTCCCACATCCTTCTTGTAGTGTGGGGCCCAAAACTGGACACAGTACTCCAGATGAGGCCTTACCAATGTCGAATAGAGGGGAATGATCACTTCCCTCGATCTGCTGGCTATGCTCCTACTTATACAGCCCAAAATGCCGTTAGCCTTCTTGGCAACAAGGACACACTGTCGACTCATATCCAGCTTCTTGTCCACTGTAACCCCTAGGTCCTTTTCTGCAGAACTGCTGCCTAGTCACTCAGTCCCTAGTCTGTAGCAGTGCATGGGATTCTTCCGTCCTAAGTGCAAGACATAGAAAAAAGAAACCACAACAACTGACCCTGCTGGAAATTGCCTTCCCTGGACTCAGTGAGAAGATTCCAGGTAGAATTCCCCCAGGGACTTTGCTGGCTCAGAAAGAGCAAGCTGGGGTGCAGCCGGAAGAAAGCGTTATAAGACAGGCCCCAATCTTTTACATGCAGTGCCTGTAGATCTGAACCCCTTCCATAAAGAAGGGCCATGGAGGAGATACTCCAAATGATGGTGAATCAACAGCAGGTGGAAAATGAAAGGAATCGTCAGTTCCACAAGGTACTCCTGGCCTCCCAGCAATGCTTGCAGGAAGCCCAGCTATCTGAGCTTGAGTGGAACAGACCGTTCCAAGAAGAGATGGGCTGCTTACTCTCATAGCAGCTGTGGGGAGACAGAAACAGCCATGTCTCATCTTGACCAAGATGGGGGGCAGCACTGATGACCCAGAGGCCTACCTGACCACCTTCGAGTGGGCTGGGAGAAGAGTTCCTGGGCAGCGTGGCTGGTCCCATAACTCACTGGTGAGGCCCAAGCAGCATATTGGTCCCTGAGTGTGGATGAAGCACAATCCTATGCAATACAAAAGGCTGCCATCATGGACCACTTCTGTCTTTCTACAGAAGCTTACTGGAAGATATTTTGGTTGGAGACATTCCTTAATGGGGCATGCCCCTGGGCAATAGCTCAGTGGCTCTGGGACTACCCAATGGCTAAAACTAGAGGCTGAGACAGTGGTGGGGCTTATTGACAATATTGGCCTAGAACAATACCCACCCATTCTCCGTATGGTGGTACAAGCCTGGGTTCAATGGTTTTGGCCTGCATCCATGGCAGAGGTGGTCGAGACAACTGAGGGATTCATGGAGGCTGAATTACCTACGGGTGGGAAGGCCAGACTCTCGGTCAGCTAGCCACATTTAGAAAGGCAGTGAGAGAGAACCTACCAACCCAGCGAGAGTCTACCAAAATTTTACCCCATCCATGGGACCCTACACCCAGAACAGGGGCCCCAAAGTCCCAGGCTTCCAAGGAACCACCATTGCCCTCCTGTGAATGGCTCTGGTATGTTATCACTGCAGGCAACCTGGGCTCATCCAACAGGGAATGCCCCATGATGGAATGTGACAATATAATAAAGGGGCTAGAGCCAGGGAATTCCAGTCTGGGGACCGAGTGCTCCTACTTCTTCCCAGCTCAGAGAGTGGGGTAGGGACAGACCTGGGAAAATTTTGATCTTCTTTGTTGAGGAGACTTGGAATAAAAGGAAAAAGAAACCACAACAACTGATCGTGCTGGAAACTACTTTCCCTGGACTCGACGAGAAGGTTCCAGGCCGAGTTTCCCCAGGGAGGGCACTGGCTCAGCAAGAGCCAGCCAGGGTCCAGTTGGAAGAGGGTACTATAAGACAGGCCCCAATCTCTTACAGGCCCAGTCCACCAAACCTTTGCATGAGTGGTCCTTACTCATGTGAGTAGTCCCATTGTGTTTGCAGGAGTGATTCCTTAGTGATTTCTGGTTTAGGGCTTTGCCCTTAAGGTAATGCTAACCCAGAAATGATTGTTGGAATCAATGTTATAAGTCGAGCACCATGACATTGTTTTATAATTTTTCATTTTATTTTTTGGGAATTACTTGTTTCATTTTATCCATTAAAACTGTTTTATTTTATTATATTTACATGAATAAAATAACTCAAATGACCGTACATAAATAAAACTAGTGTATAAATCCATGTTTATGTATACTACATCATTTTATTAAGCACTATTCATTATTCTATGCCTTCAGACCTCACCAATCCCATCACAGTTAGTCATCCCAAAATACTCTGGACAGCTCCTTAACACTGGCCATAGCACTTCCCCAAAATAATTCCTGGAGCATATCTTTTAGAAAAAACATCCAGTCTTGATTTAAAAATTGCCAGTGATGGAGAATCCACCATAACTCTTAGTAAATTGTTCCAATGGCATTACGTTCACTAATAAAATTTTACACCTTATTTCCAGTCTGAATTTGTCTAGCTTCAACTTCCAATCTTTGGATTGTATTATAACTTTGTCTGCTAGATTGAAGAGCCTATTATCAAATATTTGTTCCTCATGTAGGTACTTGAAGAATGTAATCAAGTCACACCTTAACCTTTTCTTTGTTTAAGCTAAATAGATTGATTCCTTGAGTCTATCACTATAAGGCATGTTTTCTAATCTTTTAATCATTTTCATGGCTCTTCTCTGAACCCTCTCCAATTTGTCAACATTTTTCTTGAGTTGGACACTAGAACTGGACACAGTATTTCAGCAGGGGTCACATTAGTGCCATATACAGATATAAACTAATCTCTCTACTCCTACTCAAGATTCCCCTGTTTTATGTTTAAGGATTGCCTTTGTCCTTTTGGCCAGTGTCGCACTGGGATTTTATGTTCAGCTGATTATCCAGCGTGACCTCCAAGTCTTTTTCCGAGTCACTGCTTCCCAGGTTAGAGTTCCCCATCCTGTAAGTATGCCCAGCATTCGTTGTTCCTAGATGTATATCTTTACATTTGGCTATATTAAAAGCATTTATTTTTTGCTTGCACCCATCTTACCAAATGATCCGGATCTCTCTGTCTTAGTGACCTGTCCTCTTCATTATTTACTGCTCCCCCAATTTTTATGTAATCTGCAAACTTTATCAGTGCTGATTTTATGTTTTTTTCAGAGTAGCAGCCGTGTTAGTCTGTATCCGCAAAAAGAACAGGAGTACTTGTGGCACCTTAGAGACTAACAAATTTATTAGAGCATAAGCATCCGAAGAAGTGGGTTGTAGCCCACGAAAGCTTATGCTCTAATAAATTTGTTAGTCTCTAAGGTGCCACAAGTACTCCTGTTCTTTTTATGTTTTTTTCGAGGCCATTGATAAAAATGTTAAATAGCATAGGGCCAAGAAGTGATCCTTGTTGGACCTCATTAGAAATGTACCCATTTGAAGATTCCCTGCTTACAATTACATTTTGAGACCTATCTATTAGCCAGCTTTTAACCAATTCAATGTGTGCCACATTAATTTTGTATTGTTCTAGTTTTTTAATCAAAATGTCATGTGGTACCAAGTGAAATGCCTTAAAGATGTCAAAATACATTACATTAACACTATTACCTTTATCACCCAAACTTATAATGTAATAAAGAAAAAAATTCAAATTACTTTGACAGGGTCTATTTTCTATAAACTCATGTTGATTGGCATTCATTGTATTACCTTTCTTTAATTCTTTATTAATCTTTCCATTATTTTGCCAGAAATTGCTGCAGGCTGATAGACCTATAGTTACCCGGGTCATCTCATTTATCCTTTTTAAAATATTGGCACAACAGTTATACCAATGTTGTTAAACTGATATAGTTATGCTGGTGGTATCCCCAGGTGGACACACTTATCCCAGAATAAGAGTGCGGGTTTTTTGGTTTAGCTTAAACTCCTTCTAAAGTGACACAAGCTAAACTGAAAAAAGGCACTTTCATACTCGAGTGTCCACATAGGGAGTTATTATGTTGTAATTATATTGGTTTAAATTCACACCTTAGCTTATAACTTTATTGTGTAGACGAGCATTTCTGGGCCTCAGTTGTCCTTCTCTAAAATGGCTGTAGTAGCGCTTCCCTGTCTTACTAGGATTTTGGGAACATAAACACATTAAAGACTGTGAAGATGTCAGATACTTTGGTAATGGGTGCCATATAAGAACTTAAAATGGATAGTGGGAGTAATGGTAGTAAACACTGTACCAGGTAATAAGAGTTGGCAAGATGAGGACTATTGTTTGTATTATTACAACACAAGCAACAAAACATGCTTGATATTTCTCAATGTTTTACTTAAAAAACTTCAAAATTGAGTACAGTCCATTATTGGCAATATCTTAAGGGGAAGGGGCACGCTTGTGAATCCTACTGCACTATATTAAATGTTAATAGGTGAGGAGTGGTCACAGGTGGTTCCTGATGTGTTATAGAACAGTTAACCGAGAACATTGTATCAAAATATGCAAACAGACTGCCAGTCAATCATACAGAAGATCGTTCCATGGTTTTATTGTTCAATAATATTAATAAATACACACACACACACACACACACACACACGCAGGCAATCATCAAAGCATAAGTAAGTATACTGCTATGGTCTGCATATTGAATCAGTTTTTTGTCCTTTTTGTCTTTTCACTAACCTATGGAAGAAAAGAGCCAACTTCTGCAATGGTTTACAGCTCCTGCAAAGTAATTAATTGCATTGGGATTGGATAGGTTATAAATAAGGCTAAGATTTAGTCATGGGTATTTTTAATAAAAGTCATGGACAGGTCATGGGCAATAAACAAAAATTCATGGCCCCTTAACCTGTCCATGATTTTTACTATAAATAGCCTTGACTAAATCTTAGCTGCTCTGGGGGATCTTGGGGCACCGCTGCTTTGGGGAGCCAGGGGCTGATGGCTGGCTCCTGCTCCAGCGCCAGAGGCTGACTGCCCCCGGCCACCCGCTGCTCTGAGGATCCCGGGGACCACTGCTCCGGGTCTGCACCGGGACTGCTGCTGCTCTGGCATCGCTACTAGAGTGCATTTAAGCTAACAGACAGTGTTGGCATAAGAACAAATTGATATAAATTGGCCATGAAAAAATTCAGGTTGGAAATTAAAAGGAAGTTTCTAATTCTAACCATCAGAGGGGTGAGGTTCTGGAACAGTCTCCCAATAGGAGTCGGGGGGGGGGGGGGGAGAGCAACTTAACTTGTTTTAAGAGAGAGCTGGACAAATTTATGAGTGTGATTGTATGATGCGGTTGCTTGAGATGGTAGAAGGCAGGGACCAGCAGCCCTGGGCTCACTTCCAGTTTGTGTCTTATGTCTTTATCTCTTATGTCTGTGTGTATATATATGTTTAATTTCCTTCCTCTAAAGGATGCATCAGGGATGGCCATGGCTGGAGATGAGTCTCTGGGTGGGAGGCGGAGGGGGGACATGGCTCTGAGGTGGCACCAAGAATTCTCTCTCTCAGGTGCGTGGCTGGCTGATTCTTGCTCACATACTTAGGGTCTAACTGATCATCATATGTTGGATCTGGACAGAATCTTCCCCCAGGTCAGATTGGCCATGGTCTTGGGATTTTTTTCACCTGCCTCTGCAGATGTGGGTCACTTGCCAGAATTATCTGGGTATATCTCACTTAATCATTTCCCTGCCATTGTGGGGGCCTTGATCACTGGTGCACATTGGTTCCTCATGTTCACTGCCTGTGGACGTAATAGTCTAGTCTCCTATAGTCTATAATACTTGGGTCTAATTTTGGTTATTGGGTTTAGTAGTGTTGTAGCCTTTGATATACAGGAGGGTAGACTAAATGATCCGGTGGTCTCTTCTGGACTTAAACTCTATGGCTCTATGACTCTCTAACGTTTGAACCTGGGTCTGCCATGTATATATCTGAGCAGCACTTTTAAGATTAAAATGTTTTAAACATCCCGCATAATGTGTTTTATTTTTCTTGCAGATTAAACCAGTAGTTCATAGTAAAATACGTGTGCCTTCCAGGTGGCAATTGATCAGTAATAAGCCACGTAATATCAAGTAAGTATGTTGTGAATCAAAACTCTAGATTTGGTTTTAAATATTCTGCACCTATAATATATACAAAACTCCATATGTCTAGTTCAGTGGAAAGAGAAATGTTTATAATAAATTTCAGGTAAAACAAACATAATTTGAAAGAGCAAATTCAGTCTTGATTTACGCTCCTATTAATTTAAGTGTAATTTGTATCATCATGTGTGAGCCAGAGCAAAATTTGGCTCCCTCTGTCATTGTAGAGGGAGGGAGGGGCAAGAGAGAGGGCATTGCATGCATTATAATTATATTGATTGAATTTTTTGGCAGCAAACTATTTTTTGGAAAAAAAATTACATATTCTAGGGAATTATGTGATGTAGCTTTTTTGTGTCTCAGATAATATTGTAAAAGGACACTTAAGATGAAAGTCATATTTAAAAAAAATCTGTATTAGAATCACTAAAATAGATTTTTAAAACAGTGAATTGCCATGAATGGAGGGATCAAAAATAAGCAGATTCTCATAGGGGTACAAAAGGAGGGAGTTGCAAAGGGATGGTCACACTTGATATTGGTCTGTGATGAAATATACTGCCCTCCATATGTTGTTGATAAGGAAGCGTGTTGTATGGCTGCACTACCTCCAATACAAGTTTGATGCTCTGCAGGCAGTGGAAGCAGTGCAGTTCTGTTGCACAAGAAGTGGGGAAGGAAACACTGGATGTGGAGGAGAAGAGCCAAAAATGCGTTGTGCTTTAACATATGATGCCACTTTAAGTTTCATTTGAGAGAACTACAGTGCTAATACTCATAGGTTATTTAAAGTGATGAGCATTCCAAGAAGAGCCCTTTTCAAAGTTTATGTATTTTATTTACTTATTTTTTCAACTTTTAAAATGTCCATTGTTCCTACTGGATGCATGTACAAATATTTAAGTTACAAGAAGTCACAAAATCCAAAAGACAATAATAAGATTATCTGAATCCCAATTAATCATTCAGCCTCTGCCATCGCCCCCTGCCAACAACTTCTCTTTCCTAGTTGAAGCTTGGGAAAAATAAATGAGGTTGCACTAGACCTAAAGTTAACAGATTTGGGCTCTTGCAAATGTAAAATTCATTTTACACCTCCATTTGAGGATCCTACTCTAAGAATGGCCTGCCTTCCATACTCCATGCAATTAAATAAAGAGGTGTTTTTTAGCCCAGGAGTTTTGTATAATCTCAGCTGTTATGGTATCATGTGGGGAAAGAGGTGGTTTCTGATGTAATCATGATCCAATCCATTCAAGACTTTTGAGGTTAAAACCAATAACTTTTAAATTGCACCCAGAAGTAAATAGGAAGTCAGTGCAGTTTTCAGAATCCAAAGGTATTGTGCTTCTGGTGAGAAATGTAACTAACAGGCCAATGCTGAAATGTTTAATCTTCCATAGCCTTAAAGCAGTTTAAAATAATGTCAGCATCAAACTCAAAAAGAATTGAGATTCAAAAATGTAGACTAAAGAGTATTTATGACATCACATATGATTTGAATTGCTACTTCAAAGAAAGGAAGAGGGTTTTTATTTATATACATAACTCTCAAATACTGGATGTTTTCCATGAGTAAATTAAAATAACTGAACTTAGAGATAAAAAAGATCCATTAGGTCATCTAGTCCAGGCTTGCTCCCTACAATATGTTTTCTAGTGCTTTGTCTAATCTGGTTTTAAATGTTTGGACCCTCCAAATCATCTGTTAGGGGATTATTCTACAGTTTGATATTTCTCACCGACAGGCACTTTTTCCTTTGTGTAGGCTATTTTGTTCTTAATTTTATTCTATAAAAATTACATCCATTAAAATAGTTCAGAAAATAATGGAATTTAAAATGTACCATAGCAACACTTTTTTTGTAAATCTAATTCACTGTTTTAATGCATGATCTCTGTGTTTTATATTAATTTGCTGAAAATTCCACTAGATGGCCCCAAATATCTTCCAAACCCAGCCTTCATTATTTTAAAATATTGTTTTAAAGTGGCATCCAGACACACACATTTGCTCTTGGCTGAAATTTGACATACTGTACTATTCATCTCAGGAATTATGATTATTATTATTTTTTATACTTTTTACGAGTAGTGTTCATGTTCATGTGTTCATGGGAAGCATTGACCATACAACAGTATTAACCGATACAGGGAGTGGTACTATGGTACAGGTAACTTCAGTGTGTATTTACAAAATATAGTGCACAGATGCTCTTGAGGAAAATTAAAAGTCAAAGGGATGGGTGGAAGCCCAAGTGCATAGGGTATTTAAAGCTGAACTGAACAAAGCACTTATAAATTCATAATTGGCAATTAATTTTTACAGTGTTCAGATATGTGCTAGGTGCCCTGAATTACATGTAACTAATACCTGGTCCCTGTTTCAAGTGACATATAATCTAAGTTCCCATGTGATGTAACAAAACAATGTTGGGATGAGGAAGGAGAAACATAAAGGTCGATTCTCATGGGCATTGCAACAGCTTTTCACCACTTGGGTAGCATAAAGTGGCTGAATTCCAGCCATAGCTGGCTAGTGGAGAACTCTCCTTGCATAGCAAAATTCTCTGCTGACATAAAGCTGGCACAGCTGGCTCCTTTCCCAGCCCTCCCCTCTTGCCTCATGTAGGGGCATGTCTCCAAAATGCTACATTCATTTTGCACAGATGCAAAGTCAATTATGGACCTTACAAGAATGGTGGGAGTTAGAGCAGGCTCTCAGCTACTATATATTGGTGTAGGATCTGGAAGCTGTAACTGGTGAAGACGCTCTGAGCTGATGGGAGAGAGCTCTCTCATTGACTTAATTATTCCACCTCTGCAAGAGGTGATAGCTATGTTCTCCCACCAACATAGCACTATCTACACCGGCACTTAGGTTGGTGTAACTTACGTCGCTCAGGGGTGTGGATTATTCACACTCCTGAGTGACGTAAGTTATACCGAAGTAAGTGGTAGTGTAGACAAGCCCTGAGTTGAAAAGGAACAAAAGAAGGGAAGAGAAAAAGGGAAAGGGAAACATGGTTTTAATAGGACTAACATTTATGGAGCAGGTATTACTCACTGTGAGTGAGAGTCGCAGCATATGACCCTGAACATTCAGTTGCTACATAAAGGCCATATCTGTGATCTTTATGCTCACCTCTGCTCTTGGATAAATCTGCTTTTACGTAGTAAACAGCCCCAAGTGTATATTCCAGTCTAACAACTATACCTACAAATGGAACTCAGCCCTCCCCACTGGAGGAGTTTGACAGCCCTGTTTTAGGGCTTTTGTGTAGGCTGCAGTCACCTGATGCCAAGTCTTGTGTAGAACCTACCACATGGTTATAGCATGGTTCTGCCTCATGCAGTTTTGGCATTTTGGATGTGCCATACCATGCTAAGCAGAACCAGGTAGGTAGCACAGTTTGGTGATTCAGTGTAGGCAGGTCCACAAAATATGTAGTCAGTTTTGGATTGTTGCACTACTCATTTTTGTTAATGGGATACAATCTCATTAGAATGTTAGTGGCATCTTGAAGAGTAATAAGGAAATAATAAAACATATTCAGACATTGTTCAAATCACCACCTGTGCTTTATAGAGACGAGGGTCATGTTGACTAATAGACCAGTCTTAGTCTTTTTAATTTAGCTGGTTTGAAGCAGAGAGGTGCTCTCTCTCCACTCCCTGGTTTAGCCAAGCTGTGCTCCCCCACAGTTGGTCTTCCTCCTTGGTGAGGAGGTCAAAGCTTCTCCTCCTGTTTCAATCTACTTTGGACTGCAGGATCCCTCACCCTTTCTAGGGAGATAAACCCTATTATCTCCTTTAAATTGCTCCCCATGTAATCAGCACAAGGGTTTGGGGGTGGGATAGCAGAAACTGCTTGTTCTTCTGAGGGTATGTCTACACTTACCCGGTAGTTCGGCGGCGAGCGATCGAACTTCTGGGTTCGACTTATCGCGTCTTGTCTGAACGCGATAAGTCGAACCAGGAAGTGCTCGCTGTCGACTGCGGTACTCCAGCTAGACGAGAGGAGTACCGCGGAGTCGACGGGGGAGCCTGCCTGCCGCGTGTGGACCGAGGTAAGATCGAACTAAGGTACTTCGAACTTCAGCTACGTTATTCACGTAGCTGAAGTTGCGTACCTTAGTTCGATTTGGGGGGTTAGTGTAGACCAAGCCTGAGAGAAAAGAACACCTATGCCTCAAAAAAATCTGGATGGAGTGTGTGGAGGTAGGGAGAAATATCAATGTACTAATATGTGGCTATTCAGGGAAAACAGGAGGGAGCTCATTTCACACTGTCTATGTGTGATCTCGACTGCCCCCTCCACCACATCAAAGGAGCACATCCTCTGTCATTCCGCAGAGTTTCTGTCCATTTTGTGTGGTAGGGATGCTGCTTTTCTGCATGTGAAGAAGCACAAATGCTCCTTCCCCTCTACAGCAAAATGTTTTAGGGCCGCTGGAGTTACTGGAAGCTGCACCAAGACCCTGAACATTCTCTGCAGTCAGCCAGTGCTTACTCTTGGCCCTGTCCCCTGCTGCTGATATAAAATACCACCCTCCCAGCAGAGGGTGAGGCTGCTTTTGTAGAGGGGGCCTATAGGGCTGATGGCCCAAATAGCAAAATTATTTTTAGAGAGACCAATACTGCTCTATTATTTACTGTGACTCCTTCTAAGAAGTGAGGTGAGCCAAAAAGTGATTCCAGCCACTCTTTAAGGTTGAGTAGGAACAGCTTTCTAATATGGGCAGCAGTGAAGAAATCAATTGATTCTATTATCTCTTTTAAAGGATTGTACATTATTTCCTCTGGGAATTGTGAGGACATCTTTGGACAATATGGAGAGAAAGTAATTGAATTTTCAAGGGCTATATTCTTCTTGGCTTCTCCAAGCGGACATATTTCACTGACTCTCCCATCATGTCAGACGGAAACATATTAAAGGATACAATTCTGTCTTTTTATGGATGAGTTTTCATGTTTTATGAAATGGACTAAGATTTAAAACGTATTGTTGAAATCTACATGGCTACACTACTAATGATCCAGATTACATAAAGTTGTCAACTGATATTTTTAGTTTTTCTTTTGTCTATGTCTTTCACTACTGAAAAAATATGGCTTCTTTTGTCTTTTGGCAGTGTTTTCACAAATGGAGATATGCTTATACCACCTATAAAATTTATCATACCCAGGTTTACTCTGAAAAACTGGAATTGCGTCCTTGCACTAATAAATGAAAAAATCTTTCCTCGCTCCGGTGGTGTTCATAGGTAAGAGTACAACTGGTAATTTAATACAGCTAACAAAAGTCCTGAGTCTGGCAATTTAGGATTCTTTTTGTATTCATATGCCACACCAGTTATTAATGACAATTTAATATTTTGATTGGTTATGTATGAAAGAAAACGGAATATCCAGGGCAGGACTTTTTCAGGTTTCTGAGAATTTGTGTTTCCTATTGCATTTAGTTCAGTACCTTTTTATATATCTATATTTAATAAATGTTCAGAGCAATTGGTTTGGTTCATCAGGACACCATTGTATGTACCTTTTTGCTTTAAAAACCTGGTCTGTATTTAGTACAGACATTAATGGAGAAGATCACAAGAGTAACATAAAAGACATCTTTTCTACTCTTGAAAAGGAACAGTCTTTATGGAAGGGCTGGGGTCAGGAAGATAAAATGGACTAGTGTTAACATAGTTGTGAAGATGAGATTAACCGATGCTTTAAGTGTGAAATAGTGGGTCAAATTTATAACTGGTGTAACTTCAGCTGATTTCCTGTTTGGCTAAGGTTGTTGTTTTATTAGTGACTATTTATTTTTGTTAGTGATTGGAGTGTGCTATGTGGTTTCGAAGCAGAAAAGAAGGCACGAAGGAAGGGAGAAAAGAAGACAAATCATACCCTGAGGAGCTTGCAGTGTATAGACAGACAAATGAATGAGGGCGAAAGGAAGGGGTTCAACATATATGCCCAATTTAGATTTTTTTGGGTTCAAAGCTCTTGGATGCCCTTCAGATTAATGGGAAATTTATTTTCTTTTCTGCTCACAGATCCTCTTCTTAGAATTTAAATAAAATGTCCACACCATGGGCAGACTTCTGTCCCTTCCTCAATGTAGCAGTTCAGAGACAATCTATACTGTTCAAAGCACCCACTTAGGAAACAGCTTTAAACTGTGAAACCATTCTAATGGTTACACCAGAACATATATTATATCCTCACATATGGTAATTCAAAAATGGCTCAACCATTCTGTCTCAAATTTTCCAGGAAAATGTCCCATTAGGTTAAGCGTGTAAAGTTTTGGCACTGTAAGCAGTTTCATTCAGTGCCTCCTGGTGTCAGAGCATGGTATTGCAGGGTCTTTGCCTCTAGTGCCCTCTGTTGATCTTTTGGCTCTGTTCAGCCTGTTTCTCTTCACACCTACCTCTCTTGCTAAGTCATGTCTAGTCCGGACCCCCTTCAGGGATAACAAAAATCCAAACAAAAGTTCACATAAACAAAAGGTTAGACTCACAGACTTTAAGGCCAGAAGGGACCATCATAATCATAGTCATTGCAGGCCACAGCACCTCACCCACACTCTCCTGTAATAGGCCCATAACTTCTGGTTGAGTTACTGAAGTCCTCAAATCTTGGTTTAAAGACTTCAGGCTACAGAGAATCCATCATTCACTCTAGTTCAAACCAGCAAGTGACCCCATGCCCCATGCTGCAGAGGAAGGGGAACCCCGGAACCCCCCCGCCCCCCACAGCTTCTCTGCAAATCTGACCTGGGGGAAAACTCCTTCCCAATCCCAAATATAGTGATTAGTTAGACCCTGGAAAAGAATTCTCTTTGGTAACTCTCCATTTCATTTCTCATCTCTGACTGCTGGAGATATTTGCTAATAGAAGTTGCATATGCCATTGTAGGCAGTCTCATACCATCCCCTCATAAACCTATCAAGGTCAGTCTTAAAACAAGTGAGGCTTTTTGTCCCCATTACTCTCCTTAGAAGGCTGTTCCAGAACTTCATTTCTCTGATGGTTAGAAACCTTTGTCTAATGTCAAGCCTAAACTTATTGATGGCCAGTTTATATCCATTTGTTCTTGTGCCAACATTGCCCCTTAACTTAAAAACTCCTCTCCCTTGCTGTTTTTTTCCCCCTCTGATGTATTTATAGAAAGCAATCGTATTTCCCCTCATCCTTCATTTTGATTAGGCCAAACAAGCCTAGCTCCTTAAGTCTCTTCTTGTAAGGTAGGTAGGTTCTCCATTCCTCTGATGATCGTAGTAGCCCTTCTCTGCACTGGTTCCAGTTTGAATTAATCTTTCTTAAACATGGGATCCCAGAATTGCACACAGTTTTCCAGATGAGGTCTCACCAGTGCTTTGTATAGTGGTAATAACACTTCCCTATCTTTGCTGGAAATACCTTGTCTGATGCATCCTAGGATTGCATTAGCCTTTTTTCATGGCCACATCATATTGACGGCTCACAGTCATACTGTGTTCAACCAATAGACCCAAGTCTTTTCCCTACTCTGTTGCTTCTAGATGATCTGTCCCAAGCTTTTAGCAAGAATTCTTGTTGTTAGGTTCTTAGACCTTCCTTGGGCTCCTCTTCAGCCTGCTGTCCGGACTCTCTTCCCATCCCTTCTTCCAGACACTACTTCAGGGACTTCCACAGAAGGCCAGGTGTGGTCCTGCAAATAGTCTTCTCAGCCCTTTCATGAGGCCTAGATGTTTCAGGCTGTTACCTGATCCCAATTAGTTCTGCCCCTTCTGACTAAGATGCTGTTGATTATTGTGGAGATGGGCTGATGGAACAGGCCTAGCTAGCTCCATGCCTCTTGACCCATAAAGGAACAGGCCAACCTACTACAAGCCTAAAACGGAAATGTTTGTCAAAGATATAAACAACTGAAAAATCTGTAACTGATCTGTTTTCTCCACTACCTTATTTACACTTCTGTTCATATGTCAGGAAGTGTGCATATTCAGATTTAGTCCATACTCACTACAGTATTTCAGATATTCATAACCACAAATTAAAAACTTTTTTTTCTGTTAGCAAATGCACTATTCACAGAGGACTAATTCCATGCTAACTTTGAGTTTTCTGCACCATAATTTTGAAGTCTGAGGTCCATGCACAAAAATATGTGCAGGTTTGTGCCCTTTGATTTTGGCATCCACCTGTCTGTGATTGGAAATCCTGATTTGCACATATTGCAGTAATTGTATGCAAAAATGTAGGTGAACATATTAATGCACTTTTTTGCAATGGAACTTGGGCCTCTCCCTTTAAAACTAGAGTGCAAATCTTCAGTAATTTCCAGTCCCTCAACTCCCATTGTCTCAGTTCCTTGCAAGAGGTATCCAGCACCTTCGGGGAAGTAACTCGTGGCCCTCAAGGTTCAGCTGTTTTTGTGTTACAGTATGTGCATGAAAAAAATCTTGGTCAGAATGCGTGTCATTTTCCCCATCTTATTATAGTTCTAAACTGACTAAATGGATTTCCCCCTGTTTCTATAGGAAAACCCAACGTTCAGAGACAAAGCATGGATATGTTCAGCCAAAACATGACATTTTTAGAAAATTTGACCAGCTCCTCAGCTGGTGAAATTGGGCATAGCTCCACTTAGCTACACCCATTTACACCAGCCGAGTATCTTGTCCATTGTGTCTTCATTTAATAGAAACCAGCTGCAACCTTAATTATAGCTTTTGCTTTATAATTGTAGCTGTTTCTTTTTCTATTGCATCATCACCATCATGGCAGAGCTCAAAGGGACATGGCCTTCTTGCATATCAAGTGCCACTTGGATTGATCTCTGGCTGCATCCCTAACCTGAACTGACTGAATGTTCAGATTATGTCCATTACTGGCAAACTTGTCATTCCATAGCAGCATTCCTTGGTATATGCACTTTGGAATTCAGTCGTCTTCCATTCTAATGATATGTTCATACCAAGAAAGCTGCTGAAACTGAACCAGTGCTGATGGAAGTGATTGCTGGGTTTGGCTTCAAATATCCTAATTTCTGATCTTGTTCTGCCACTTGATATGAAGCAGCTGACAAGAACTGAAAATGTCAATCCAGTGTTCTTCAGCCTTCCTCAGTTCCCATGTTTCACTGCAATGCTGATTTGCAACTTCATAGCAAGCTTAATGTCACAGCGACCCCACGAGGTTGCTGAAGGGTCCAAAACATGTCACCGGCTGCTGCTTCTATAAGCCTATGGCTACACTAGCACTTTACAGCGCTGCAACTTTCTCGCTCAGGAGGTGAAAAAACACCCCCCTGAGCGCAGCAAGTTACAGCGCTGTAAAGCGCCAGTGTAAACAGTGCCCCAGCACTGGGAGCCATGCTCCCAGCGCTGTAAGCTAATCCCCTCGTGGAGGTGGAGTACCTGCAGTGCAGGGAGAGCTCTCTCCCAGCGCTGGCACGCAACCACACTCGCACTTCAAAGCGCTGCTGCGGGAGCGCTCCCGTGGCAGCGCTTTGAAGTTTCGAGTGTAGCCACAGCCTAAGTGTCTATATCTTTTGAACATCCTCCAGCACTATGTATGGTGCTCCCAAATATATAAAATAGCTCATTCTTATTTAATTCGCTTTCTAAGGCTTTGCAATAAAATGTTGAATTGTCCTCCAGTATTAAAATAGTTACTTAATTTATGTGTATAATTCCTCTGTTCTCTGGAATCACAGCTGTGTGGAGCATTGAAAAAACCCTGAAATTTGCACTGCAAGTCTAAGTATTGCATTATACTCTATTCATTGTTATTTCATAATCTTTATTTCAATTTCTTTTGCTTAAGGCTGTACACATTGGATGGCCATGCTGTACGTAACTCAGATGGCTTAGAAGATAATCATTATTATGTTGCAGTGGGCAAAGAGAAGTTTAAATCTTTGCCATACTGGCGTTCTTCCAGAGTTTCACCAGAAGTTCAGCGGTAAGATCTTTCTTAATGTAATCTTAATTTGGAGGGCTTGATCATGCAAGATGCTGAGGACTTTGACAGTGAACCAGCAAAGAACTTAAGCATGTGCTTAATTTTAAGCATATGAGTTGTCCCATAGGACTTCAGAGTTTGGCTAGTTCAGAGTCAGAGTGCTCAGTGGGATTAAAGTCCATCATTATCGTTTCTGACAGATAGTTTTTTGGATTTTCTGGGTTCAATGCATTGTCTCATATTTCTTAGTTTGACTGTTGTACCAGTAACATTCATTTCACTGACAACGAGGAGTCCGGTGGCACCTTAAAGACTAACAGATTTATTTGGGCTTAAGCTTTCATGGGTAAAAAACCCCACTTCTTCAGATGCATGGAAGAAGTGGGTTTTTTACCCACGAAAGCTTATGCCCAAATAAATCTGTTAGTCTTTAAGGTGCCACCGGACTCCTTGTTGTTTTTCTGGATACAGACCAACACGGCTACCCCTCTGATACTTGGATTCATTTCACTGAAGTGTTTCAGTCCTTGTCAGTGGTTTTTTTGTTTTGTTTTTAAATATTGAAGGCAAAAGGTGACCTGACCTTGTTAATGTTCTTAGTGACTGCTGTCATTGCTAGTTTGTAGATTATCTAACGTATAATAGTAAAGTCAGGGCATGTGCCGCCTTTGAGAAACTGAGACATGTTTCTGCATAACCAGCCTTATGCAGCTTCACCATTAAAAGATCTGCCATTTCTATACTGGCATATATTGGCATTTATTTCTGCAACAAATGTTTGCCAAAGAGTTATAGTATGTGATACTTTTAAAACACCCTTTCATAGTGCACATGGTTATTGTGATGTATTCTCTGAATTTCTTAAATTCTGTGTATTTTAAATCACAGCCTTAGCACTGCATTCTCTCTCTCTCACACACATAAATATATATTACATTGCATTTTCTTATTACTTAAACACAGTTATCATTCATATCTAAGATGTATTTTCAATTACTGTTCCAGAGTTATATTGCTGGATCTTTTACTTTTTTTAAATAAAACCTAAAAGTATAATTTTATTGAATTTAATTATTAAATTGGTTTCTTTCTTGGAATTTCTACAAACTGCTTTCTAGACTGTAGAAGATGTCTGTTAAAGGGCACCGACAAAGGCATTGCTGAACAGTGACTAGTTTTCATGTCTTTCAGGAATTGCTGAGTTAAGCAGTTTCTGTAAAGTGTCTCTATGGGATGTGTGTTGACTGCTCTGAACTGATTGCTATATTGAAAATACGGTTGAAGTATCAGGCAATATTTGTGGGTTTTCTAGCGATCTTTGCTAAAGCTATTTTTCTGTCAAGTTTTTTAATGGTCATTATTATCAAGAGAAGAAAAATATCCATCATTTTCTCTCGGATAGTGGAACTGGATGCATGGTTCAAACTGTTAATCTTATTCATATGTGGTATGTTATAGCTTCTGCTTTTTTGTTTTTGTTGTCCTTTCAACTTCATTTTTATTTTTATACTTCACAAAAATATACAGGCATTATTTTGAAATGACTAATTAATCTGCCAAATGCATGGATTCTCACTTTTTTCTGTAAATTGCCTTTTGTATATAAAGTGCTTCATATCGGTTTGATATTAGAAAATTGATATTTTTAGTGGGCTTGTTCTTATCAAACTTTCTTTTATTAGTTTTTGAACTAATGTCATGAATGTTAGAACCTAGACCCAGTAGGAGTATAATTGATGTTGGGTTACATGTATCTTTTGGCAGTTTTGTAATTTTGAAATATACAAGGGCGTAATAAATTTTTTACAGTATAATGTAAAATTAGAGCTCTAAATCTTAGCTTCCCCCAAAACCCTAATAGTGAAATTCAGCCCTGGTGGAGATAGCTCAAGGTTCTCCACTTTGCAGAATTCATCTTTGGGAGCACTCACCCATGAGGGTCTCCATGCTGGTCAGATGTGGTAGATTCTCTTTGTAGCGATGGTCACAGTCTATTAAAAATATATTTGGTTGATTGATCACTGAAATACAAATTAGTTGGTGGACCTCCGCATTTTGAGTCTGTCAACTTATATCTTTCTTTCAGACCTTAAATTGGATACACAAGAGAAGTTTCAGCTTCCATTTCAGTCTATTGCTCTTGCTTTTTTGGGAATCGTTTCAGACTCCATTAAGCCAGCAGCCTTCCTCCTATTTCTGGGAAGTTGCTTATCCAGCATTCAGATTTCTTTCAAATGACTGTGTTGTATTAGAATGTTAGAGCTCATAACAGGGTTAATCCTAATAGAATTGGCCTGTGTACAGTATGCACACATTTCATTAGTTTATGCCCACATCATTTTTCTTCTTCCAGGAGAAATTGCTTGATCAAGACTATTCATCTCTTTCTAGCTGTAGTGAAATCAGTTAAGTGGTGGGTTCAGCTAATTAAATACATGGTAGGATTCCACTATATCAACATTTCTCTAAGGTGATGGGCAGTTCCAATACTACAAATCATTTGCTTGGTATCATTTGCTTGGTACTTTATTGCCAGTGCTCTGATACGGGTGATAAACACAATAAACAACTTTGATCATCTCATCATTCATAAGCGGTTATAGTTGAAATGTAAATGATAGATGATCAAGCATCTGCTGTTCTGGAAATTCTGGTGGCAATCTCTGAATCCTCCCACCTGTTTATATAAATATTGTACTTGAGTTATTGTAGTCTCAATCTGTGAATCCAGCTCATCTTTACTTGAATTGTAAGAAGTCTTTATAGAAAGTGGTCAGTGTTTTGAATTTCACCTGAAATTGAATTGGCAAACAGCACAGAATATGGAGCACAGAGATACTGTGGCTATCAGAACGGGGGCCGGAATATACTCCTCTAGCAAACGCTGAATGATTTTGAAGAGTAGACCCACACAGACATTACACTGGCCTAACCTTGATGTGACAATTGCATAGATAATTGTAGCAAGGATTGCATCTGTGATGAAAGGATGCAATCCTTTGTTGAAGAAGAAATAATCAATTTCTGGTAACCCACTGTTATCAGGAGCAGAAATTACACCAGTAAAATCCTGAGATTGCAAACCACTTCGAAAATTTGTAGACAAAGGCCCTCATTTTCAGGTATTGCAGCAACCTCTGCTAACTCCACTTCTCTCTGCCAAAACCCCCTTATCTCATCTGAACTGACTCTAGTTTCACCAAAGTTCTTATCTCAGCCAGATACTGAGAACACAGGGAAACAGTCATGTTCAGGGCTGATATAACTCAGCTGTAAGCATCCTTTACATCAGCATATTCATAACACTGTAAACCATAATGCTTTGCAGTCTCCCCCAGTTGCTTTAAATATACATTGAGTAAAAGGGGTCACAACAAGATTTTCAAACTGTGTGAGACTTCACAAGTGATAACACTCATGGAGGATCTGCCCAACTCAGACTGCTGGGCTTTCCCAAAAGGAATGTGTAATCACTTTAATAGCTCTGTCCACTCCTTCCTAACTGTGAGTTCTCTTGAAGCCAAGAAATTCCTTATCTATAAAGCCTCTTCTCTTAAGCGTATACTTGCTTAGATGGGTGGTATCTGGTAGATTGCTTCTTGTTTCTTTATGTGTATTGGATTTCATTGACAAGTCTGGGTTGAAGACTAATCCATCAAAACACAAGATCAATTGCAAGCAATTTTAGGTGAAACTATGGAAGTTCTCCCTGTGAATCATAGGTCAAGGCACTTTCTAAAAGGCCTTGGACATATTTATCTACCAGTTTGGCTTCTGTGCATGATTTGGATCTAATTTAGACTTGAACAAGTTAGAAGATCCTCCCTCTGAGCCTATTAATGATTGTCATTTGCATTTCATATTTTTTATTTGAGGCAATTACATTGACTAGATGGGGAAGTGAGCTTCAAGCCCTCATAGGCCTTTTTGTTTTTTTCTGAAGACAAGGTAGGTAGTAAGGGCCCATACAAAGCCTGTTGATGGCAATGGGAGTCTTATTTTTATATGAACCAATTTCCCCCTCTTCTAGTGTTCATTCCCAAATCTAATCTCTCCAGTGTGAAGCTGTTTATCATAAGATTGGTGTCAAATGAGCTCTTTGCTGCTACACTGATGATTTAAGGGACTTTTACCAATCCCCTCATCTCCTTTTGACTTCTGTTGGGTTAAAGCTGAGGGAAACTCATTTTCAAGCAACACTTGTCAGAGTGGATAGTTGAATGTACTTCCATTTGCCTTGATTTAGCTCAGATGCCTGTTCTTAAAGGTCAGTTAACTTATTTTACTGGAATGCTTCTTGTGCAGTCTGTATTATTAGATACCTATAGCTGAGTTCCATGTGGTGGAGTTCTTACCACACACTTATTCAGTATAGTGACTTGATATATTTCCTGAATAGATACTTTTTTAGAAGACTTATTCTTTGTTTAATAAAGAACAGTTTCTTCTGATAGCTTTGAGCCTTCCTGGGGGTACCCAGAGCTGTGAGGCATCTCACTACGACCTGTGCCTGCCAGGGGTCAGCTCCTCAGCTCCATTGGCCACGGACAACACAAGCACACCCCTATAGATCTATGCAGGCCCCAATGTCTCTTTGCAGGTTAGCAATAGGCACACTCCAACCTCTAAGCATCTCCCTGGAATATCCAGCCCCTGATCCATTGGACATTAACAGTAGTCACAGATTTGCTGCTCCCAAAGAATCAATACACCCCAGCTTATCAGTTCCACCTTAGATCACCGCTCTGCTTAACAGACAGCACTTAAATGTGGTTATAATTAAAACAAATATAAGTTTATTTAACAAAGGATAGAGATTCTGGTATTAGCAAATAGAAGTATTGGAAACAAATGTTTACATATAAAATACAATCATAACATACATTCCAGACCCTAGACTTATTTAACTAGATACTTTTATGTCTTGCAGAACAATGCTCACCCAAAGTCCTAGCAGAATTTTACAGCCAGGCTGGGCTGTGATCCCACTTTCATGAGGCAAACACACATTTTCAGCTTGCTTCCTAGGTGATGGTGTCCCCGCTCCGTTTTTGAAATGCAGTTGCAGACTATTGTCTGAGGGATCGCTCAGTGGTTTGAGCATTGGCCTGCTAAACCCAGGGTTGGGAGTTCAATCCTTGAGGGGTCCACTTAGGGATCTGGGGCAAAATCAGTACTTGGTCCTGCTAGTGAAGGCAGGGGGCTGGACTCGATGACCTTTCAAGGTCCCTTCTAGTTCTAGGAGATAGGATATCTCCATTAATTAAATTATATCATTAAAACCCCAGGAGGTCCCCTTTTCAGAAACTTATCTTGGGGTTCCTTTGTTTCTGTAAATTCTCAGGTCTGCACCTGGCTCAGATAGGAAACATAGCCTGTCTCCATGGATGTTTTTTGTTCTACATGCTGATTAAGTTAGCTCTGAGGTTCACCTCACCTCAGGTCACAAGCTTTGCTTCAACTGTTTTGGAACCTTATATTTTACATATTTCTTGAACCATTTTCTATACAAACTTCTTGCAACAATTATGATGACCAGTGGGCTACTAGCTTTTGGCAGAGACCTCACATGCCATACTTTGGTGAACTAATATACATATCTTTGACCTTGTAAAACTGTATGCACCCCCCTGTGCCCTCTGTCAGTTGGCACCAGGAGGGCCCTGGGTCATAACAGTATTTGTGGCTCTTTGACAAATTGTTTGCATAGATATTCTGTTTGTGATGTGTGCACCATTGGTGCATAAACTTGGACCTTTTTGGAAAGCATTGCCCACTGGTATTGGATGTGCACCCTACTTATGCCCTCCTCTTCCCCCTGAAGATATCATTTCCTTTCACTAAATCAAGAATCAAGTGTAAGATTGAAATAACAGGGATAGAAGGTAGCATAGATCTATGTAAGCAGGCAATCTTTCCCAACCCCCCACAATTTAACTTGGTAAGTAACAGTTCTTGTTCTTCAACAATTCCCCACTATAATTTATTAAAAAACAATCCCCAGACCCAAAGGAGGTGGGTCTTAGGAGCCTTACTTGGATAGATTGCAAGAGTGCTATCCCAGACCGAATATCTTAGACTCAAGGGTAGCCAATGCTTCATGAAGGTGTGAGCCTTTTATATCTCAACAAAGGGGGCATTTCTGAGACACGCAGTGGAGGCTCCTTAAACCTGGTGTAATATGCCTTAGCACCTGTTGGTACTGGAATACAAGACAATATGCAGAACCTAATCCACTTGGACAATCTCTGAGTGGAAACTGACTGCCCTCTATTATTATCTCCTGTATTACAAACAAACTAGGTGTTTTGTGGAATTACTTGATTTTGTTTGAATAGTAGCTAGAAAGTGTAGCCTACCTTCTCCTAGTAGAGAGGGTCTTGGAAGAAACTACTGGAAAATTGATTGGGACACAGAGATCACCTTTCACATGAATGTGGAGTATGAGGGAAGGACCAGGTTATCATTATAAAACTGAATATGGCAGGTCTCCCACTAGGGCCTACATATTGCAAACTCTCCACAAATGCAGTCTTAATTGAGAGAATGCAGGGCCTATTATTGCAATTGCTCAGAGAGTGGTTCCATTAATTTGGCAATCACCACATTTACTTATATCCGAGAAAGGAGGCAATTCCTGAAAAGGAGGCAACACTTGAAATTAGACCTTTAAAATAATCTGGTCTCTCCCACAGTTCATGCATTTAGAAGAGATTTCACAAGTCAAAAACCACTATAGAACTCTTGTGTCTTCTTTCATCTCACATTAAGTTATTTTTAAAGTGAAGAAATAGTCCAGATTAAAGAAAATGGAAGACTGGTGAGGATGAGATCCTTTTTGTTTTGCCCAGATGAAGAACCACTTGAATTTCACAGAGCAGAAGACTTTCTAGACTCTCTCTGAGCCATCGCAGTCCAAGTTGCTCAGCCAGTTGGCATCTTTGTTCTCAGACTTGGGCACCTTGGATTGAGGTGTAGAATCTGTTTCTGGGATAAAAATTCTGGCAGGTTGAGCAGAAGTACTGGAGTTTATGCTGCCTGGACCAGCAGGTTGAACCACCAAAATTGATAGGCCCATTCTAGCCCTGTGAGTAGTAGCATCTGTATTCTGTCTTGTCTGATCTTCCTCAGCATTTTTGGATGAGAGAAATAAAAGGTAACACATTGAAAAAACATCTGGTCCAAGAGGAATCCATCTATTGGAGACCAGGATTATTTAGAGCAGGATTAGTTGCACTTGATATTGTGTTCTTTGGCAACCAGGTCTTCTGAAGTGTTCTCCAGATTGGGAGCAGAATGTTGATGAATGACTCTTTGAGAATTACTCTTACTGTGCACTGTATTTTCAGCTGAGATTTTCCATTAGGATTTTTACTTTTACTGGAAGACAGAGACTTGTGGTTGTGATATGGTGATGAACATAAATTCCAAAATACCAAGGTCTTACCACATTGATGCCTTGATGGGGGTAGTTTTGCAATTTATGCAAAGTAACACACTTTTGCAAAATGATTGTACATGTACATTTTGCAAAATGTGCTGTGCATCTTTGCATAATGTTGTGATTGTCTTCACATTTACTGGAATCAAATCTGGTCTTTGTGGTTTGCTTGTTATCTGTCTTTATATCTTGGTTGTATTCTCCATCATTGGTTGTAAACTCCGTCATTGGAGATTTTAAAGAGCAGGTTAGACAAACACTTGTCAGGAATGGTCTAGATAATACTTAGTCCTTCCATGAGTGCAGGGGACTGGACTAGATGACCTCTCAAGATCCCTTCCAGTCCTATGATTCTATTTTTAATTAGGTGTGATCAGTTCTTTCATTGCTTGCTAGCACATTCATTTGTAAGGCATAGTTTTTGCTAATTCTGCAAATATCTTATGTTTGCAAAGTCAAATCCATTTCTCTCAATAACCTTGCTTTGACCTGGTTATTGGTTACATTGCAAATAATGTAGTCTGTAATTAGTGCATCTGTTAACTGTTCAAATTCATATGGACTGATGTGCTCAGTGAAAAGTTTATGCGTTTCATCTTGGTATCTCTTAATATATTTCCAGAAGCAATTTATGGTGCCATAGTAATATTCTGTGGTGTTATGGCACCATGAATAGCTCCCTGAAGCCTTTCAAAGAACCATGTGGAAAATATAAGCACTAATACAATGAACACACATACCTCCACTATAAATACTGGACTTCTGAAACATCCTTATTTTTTTATATTTGAATAACTGTAGATTATATTGTAATTTAAATAGTTTGTAGTTTTGTTGAAAACTTTGATTTAAAAATATTTTTGTAAAGCTAATTTTGCAAATAGTATGTAGATAATCTCTATATTTTTAAAATTTGCATTGCCGTTAGGTTTTAAGGAATTTTGACATTTTATATTTCTGAGTATTGTTAAAACTATCTACCTCAGGTACTTCAAGTACCTGAAGAAGAACTCTGTGTAACCTCAAAAGCTTGTCTCTCTCACCAACAGAAGTTGGTCCAATAAAATATATTACCTCACTCACCTTGTCTCTCATGTACTTTAAAGCAGTCTTTTTTGGAACTTGTTGAATCTGCTGTCTAGTTCAAAAGAATCTACGAAGAGAATTCACAATATTATTGTGCATTGATAGGGATTGGATGATTCAGGGGGATTTGCACTGAGATACAGAACCTTTCACCTGTAGGTAGTCAGTTCAATTTAGATCAGAGTGGTAATGACTAAGAGGGACCTAAGTAAAGGGTGTTGAAGTTCTAACTGTAGTTCCTAGTGGCCAGGTGTATACTTCACAATAATCCCAAATGCACTAACAGAAATCCATTTCAGCCTTGGAAATTGAATGCTTTCACCCTCAAGTCAGGGTTTGAAGCATATTGAGGAATATTGTGCCATGAGTTTTTGGGCAGAATTCTTCTTTACTGGTTTCTGTGTGGACTTCTGCTAAAAAAATGATGGCATGGTATGGCCCATGAGCATGGAGCTGTATGGGATTTTTCACTGCTGCTTATGATTCTGTGGCTTGACTGACTTTACAGTCATCAGCTACACTACAAGTTGTGATGACATGGACTCAGGGTTGCCAGTGAAGATTAAAATTCACTATGTTCTATGCCAAAAGCCACATAATCCTATAACTTACAAAATGAGACCTTGATTTTGCAAACAGATGAACTGATGCAGACCCTCAGGCCTGCACTGAGTCCTAATAAAGTCAGAAAATATTAACCAAAGGGATTCTGTGTGGGACTAAGAGTCAGCACTGATACATCTGTTTGCAGGATCAGGATCTAAATAAGACATCTTCTGTTGCATTAGTATTCAGGTTCATGTCCTTTGTATGCTAACCACTAATGGAAGACATGATCACAAACATGCGAGTAGGTCTGAAAGTCCAGCTAAGAGAGTTCAGTGGTACACATAAAAGCTATCCCATTTCAGTACATTACAAACTATGTTGTAAACAAGTTCTTGGTTCCCAGCAAAAAGTTGCCATTATCTGAAAGTTGCCAATAAGCGAAAGGCCTCCATTTTCAAATGGATGTATACGTGTACTGGTATGGAACAATGATGTACTATAGTCGTATTTTTGTATTGTATTATTGTTCGATACAACGTTAAAAATAAACAGGAAACATGAAAAAGCCACACATACAAAATTGTTTCCTTTAATATTATAATGTTTCTCTGTGTAGCTTCTGAAGTAAAATGGTAAGTTAAGTAAATGAAGTAAAACAGTCAGACTGTATCCTCCCTCCATACCAACTGTTTATGTGACAGGCACAGGTAAATTAAAAAAGAAATGTTGGTATACTTACAGTCAATGCTTCAGGTGTGTCACACACAGTAAATGTCACACAGTTTTAAGACCACAATTTGTCCAGTGTCATCACTGTTCTTTAGAATCTATGAAACAACAAATTTTAAAGACACCACACTTCTCAGCTACTCACACTAGCTTCGCCTGGACTCTCATAGGGCCTCTAGAACCTGAGCTTTACTGGCGAGAAAGGTCCACATGTTTGAAGTCGTGACACAAAGCCGAAGTGCACAACTGTGCAGCACTGTGAAGTGTGTTATGAATGTTGGCTAAAGCATGTACAGCAGTAATGTGTGTGCACTGTAGGTAGGGGTGACCAGATGTCCCGTTTTTAAAGGGACAGTCCCGTCTTTTGGGACTTTTTCTTAAATAGGCGCCCATTACCCCTCACCCTGTCCCATTTTTTCACAGTTGCTATCTGGTCACCCTAACTGTAGGTCTGGGAGACACACAAACAGACACGTACTGTCTCGCATTTGGAGCCAGCAGATTCATTACAAGTGGAACCTCTTCTAATAAAGTTGTCGATAAGTGGCATGAGAGTTGCTCATATATGAATTCTGTTAATACTAAAGTCAATGGGACATGATTGGTTCTTGGAAAAACGTTGCTAATAACTGAAAGTTGTCTTTATCAGGATTGCTAATAACTGGCACCAACTGTGTGGTCTTTTACAATGTGTTATACACTGCCCGTGTTGTATCTATTCAATAAACGGAGGAGTTCTGTCTTTAGGGCTGTCATAAGTAGTGCATTCATTTAGAATAGGTTTAAAATAGCAAGAAATGGATTGTCATGGATAGTAATTTTTTTTAGTTTAAAATTGACAAATACTCATATTAGGGTAACTGTATTTTTATTTTTAGCAGATATGGTGAGTCTCCAAAAAGGCCCAGAAAGAAAAAGGCAAGAGTAAGTGAAAAAATAAAATTAATAATTTTTATACTTTTGCTGCAATATATTTTAGTGTTGTTTTGTACAATCAACACTGTAGAAGTAGTAAAATATTTTAATGTTAACAGTTTGATAAAAATAACTCATTACTTAATGGAGAATGGGAAATCTGCTTTAATTTATATTTCAACTCAAATGGTCTTAATTTTAGGCTTTTGCCACATCAAGTAGATAAAATGAAAATATGAAAAACATATTGATACATTTTAAAACTGGGCAATCTTTTTTAAAATTTTTCATTCTAATCCAATTGAAGAAAATTGTTACTAAATCCCTATTTTGGCTGCCCTCCCCATCTTGGCTTTACTTGTTTTTGTAAATCCTAGTGGAAAATTCAGTAGTTTCATTATTTAAATTTAGAGAAATGAGATATTTTATGAGGAGAGCCTTCATGCTATGGAATAGGGTTAAAAAAAACCCCAAATGAACCAAAAATGTATTGCTTCCTTTATCCATAGCACTGTCAATTGTCTGTTTAGATTGTGAGCACTGACCATTTCTATCTAGGAGCTAGATTGTAACACAGTCTCACTCCTACTGATAAACAGGGACTACTTGTGTGAGTATCTGCTCATCAGTGGACTTATTATTTGTATTGCAACAAAACTAATTAGTGTCAGGTCCTATTGTGCTCCAGTAGGCACAATAGGACCGGATACTAATTAGTTTTGTTGCAATACAAATAATAATTTGAGAAGGAGACCCATCTTATTTTTTGTCTGTAAAGCACCTATGTCTCTTTGGCTGCTTTATAATGATTAATAATTCAGTTAAAATTATGTTAAGAGAACACAATGATTACATGGTTAATACATTCAAAAGGCAGGAAATACATTGAAGCTCTGTTGATACTACTATAAAATATTATTATTAATAAAATAGAAATATTCTGGCACTGTTTTCTTATTTGTCCAAGTCATTTCACTGACACAGACAAAAAACATTACTCATAAGGAATGCTGGGTTGGTGGCTCTCCAGGGTGCCCTGTAAAAGCCTGTGTTAATTTCTGTGAGCAAGATGAGGGTAATGCACTCTAGTTATGCTGCTTCTAAGCTCCCTGCTGTCATCCAGCCTCCCCTCCCCCCCCCCCCACAGCTCTCCCAAATTTATAGGAAAGGAGTCCTTTTTGAAGACTTTTAGAGATCTGCATGGGGAGGAGGGATATGGAATGAGAGGTGGCTGAAAGAGCAGGGATTTGGGGGGCTAGGCGATCAGAGGGCTTGACAACTATATTTTGGTCCATTGAATGAGTCAAATGAGGGTTCCCTGAGGAACCTACTAGGGCTTGTGTGGATTCAGGAGGCCTCCAATGAGCCTCCTAAAGTTCACAAGAAGCAGCTTGACTCCTAGGAGTCAAGGGCTCACTAGTCTCCTCAAGATTTCCATAGTCTAGTCTAGTTTGCCATCCTGGTTATGACAGTGACCAGTACCAGATGCTTTAGAGGAAAGTACTAGAAACTCTGTGATGGACAATTGTGGTATAAACTACCCATAGAGGAAGTTTTGTCCTAACTTGTTCTCTGGCTTTTTATCTCTTATAAATTTTGTACACTGTCTAATGTAATTGGATGCCTTCATTATCCTTATAAACAATATATAAATAAATTATCATCTTTTGAATTCTACTAAACGCTTGGCTTCAGTGGCGTCTTGTGACAATATAATCAACCTGTAGATCTTATGTTGTGTAAAACAATGGTTGGTTGGTTTTTATCAGTTTTATAATTCTATTGCTCTTCTATTATGAGGAAGGGTTGTCAACAGCACTCGACATACCTGCTCTGCACCATTTATTATTTTATGTATCTCTAGCATATTCTTTCTTCTTTGTTTCTTCTCTAAATATAACAGCCCTAATCTTTTCAATTTCTCTTCACGTGGAAGTCTATAATATAAAAAATAAACGTTCTCATGACTAAAGTGAGTTAATATATACTTGCAAAGAGATTTTTATACAGATATTATATGCACAGTTGATTTTTTTCCCTCTTTTAATCCTCCAGACTTATTTCCCTATGATAATATTGCGTCTATGGCACTTCGTGCTGCATACAAGTTACCATAACAAGAAATAACTCTGCACTGATGTCACAAAAACTTTTGATTCTTGTGGTACATTCAGAAATTAGAGCCCAAGTCCTGTCATGACTGAGTCTTGATGCAACTCTCATGAGTTTATTGATGTAAGTCACAGCAGGTTTGGGACTCTAGTGAGGTTGCAGAAGCTTTCATACTGTGGGGGTGCTGGCAAAGAAAACAATAGACTTAAATGTTTCTCTTTATCTGTTCTCTAAACTGAGTGGACTTGTAGGCTCTAAAGTTATACATTGTTTTGTTTTTGAGTGCAGTTATGTAACAAAAAAAATGAACATTTGTAAATTGCACTTTCACGATAAAGAGAATGCACTACAATACTTGTATGAGATGAATTTAAAAATACGATTTCTTTTTTTTATCATTTTACAGTGCAAATATTTGTAATCAAAAATAAAAATATAACGTGAACCCTATACACTTTATATTCTGTGTTGTAATTGAAATCAATATATTTGAAAATGTAGAAAAACATCCAAAATATTTATAATAAATTTCAATTGGTATTCTCTTCTTGTTGTTTAACAGTGTGATTAAAACTGCGATTAATCATGATTAGATTTTTTGAGTTAATCACATGAGTTAATTGTGATTAATCGACAGCCCTAGTATAATTATTTTTTTTGTACATTGGATTGTTGCTGTGACTGTAAGCTACAGAAGAGAATTGGGAATTATCTTTTTGGAAAGCAAGATTATGCTGAATTATGAAGAGCTCAGAACTAATATGACAGAAGAAGATGGATGTGGATAGGGTGGAGAAGGGATTAATGGATTGATTTACCAGTGGCAGTAAAGCATGAGAAGAGATGCTTTCTGGTTGTGAAAATATCTGGTAGATGTGAAACTCCAGAGCAGAAGAATCTATAGAATATGAATACGGTAAATCCCACTGGACACTTGATGCAAACAACCTATTGTTTTTCTATCAACTTTTTATTAAATTTTTAAAATATATATAGAGAAAAAAATAACAAACTATATATAAACTTGTCATAATGCGTAAACTTCTCATAATATATTAATAATGTGCTACCTTATCTGAGCTATACTTGAAACATTTAATTATATATAATATGAATGGTTAAAATATAAATCAATTTATTTGTATTACTCAGTTGACAAACAACCAAAAGTTGTTTATAAAAATCCAACAAGCTATAGTAAATTTATTAAAATAAGATAAAAATAGAAGCAAAATTCAGAGGAGGTGGATAAAGACAGGGAGGGAAGGAAGTTGGTTGAGAGAAAAGGGGAAGAAAAAGAGGAGGCCCATGTATTTAACAGAGTCATTCAAATACTCCCAGGTGAGCATCTCATAACTCTGAGAGTTTTTCTTGGGTATTTCTGTTGTGGTATTCAATTCTTTTCATAGTGGCCAAATTGATGATGTCTATGCTCCAGTCTTCGTTTCCATTTTTGTAGTACTAGTCTTTTAGAAGTTATCAGTGCTCTGCTGAGCCAAAGTTTTTCAGATTTATTCAGCATCCAATTAACATCCATTAGATTTAAAATGACCTGTTTAGCTTGTAACACAATTTTATTTGATAGGAAAAAATTAACTCTGCAGTCTGCCAAAAACATTGGTATAGGAGCATTCCCAGAGCATATGGGTTAAGTTAGCGTCTGCTGAATCGTAGTGCCTACATTTATCTGACCTAGTGGCATGTGATTTGAACAGTTTGAGAGGGGTCCAATGCATTCCCAATATGATTTTCTGCTGGATTAATTTTAAAAGGAGGTCCAAGGAACAGGTCAGAGCACTGGCTAAAATTTGTTTTCATTGTTTACCAGAGATGGAATAATTTGTCTAGTTCCTTCTTCCATTTCTTTTTTAGGGAATCAGTGTTTAATGAAAATTTCTTGGCCAAGTGTGTATGTACTGTTGCCATAGGTTTTGGCAATCTGAGTAATATTTGGAGAAATGGGTAGTGGTAGCGCAGGTATTGGGACAAAACAGATGGGAGATGGCATGTTTAAATTGGACATATTGACACTCCTTAGTCTGTAGACTGAAACTTCCTTTTAATATTGTAAAAGGGAAAAAGATATAATTTTCAATAAATTGACTGGTCAAAATCCCTTTCCTAATCCAATCTGGCCAGATGATGGGTTGCCTGCTCTAGAGTTTCAAGTTACCACAGCTAGATGCTTTGGTATGTAGAAGAGGATGATTTTTAGATTTAGTAGACTTGGTATGCCATGTATTTCTGGCTGCCACAATAGTTGGTAATTGTTCTTTAGGGAATCAATAGTAATAATCCAAGTGCAGTGCATTGGAAAGGGCTAAAGGAACAACCAATTCTTCTTCCATCTGGAGATAATCCAGGGTTCTATAGCATGAGGGAATGAGCCATTGTGCTTCTTGGCTAAGAATTATTGCCTGATGGTAAAGTTTAAAGTTCAGAAATCTAAAATCACCTGTTTTAACAGGGAGCTGTAATCTTTGTCAGGAGATTCTGGGTTTGTTACCAGCACCCCACAAGAAGGACCTGAACATGGTGTCAATTTTGGTAAAATAAAATAGGAATGTGGATAGGGAGGGAATTCAGAATAAAAAGGATTCTGGGAAGGGCATTCATTTTGATTATTTTTTTCCCCAAAGGGGGAGAGGTAGTACCTGCCATCTATTTAAATCATGATTAATAGGGGCTTGACTGTTTTTAATTTAATTAGGGAACAGGATGTCCAAATATCTGAGGCGCATCTGTTGCCATCTAAATATCCCGATAGGAGAGCTACTACCAGCTAAATCCAATAAGATCTTCATTGTTTCTGACTTATCCCAATTTATCTTGTAGCCAGATAATTTACCAAAATTATCTATTGTTTGTACAATATTTGGACTAGCTTGATCTGGATTTTTAATTAATAGGAGGATGTCATCTACATATAGAAAGATTTTTGTCTCTGGAGACCCTGATTTGATCCCTTGAATCCCTTGGTTCCCTAATTAGTTCTGCATGTGGTTCTAATGTTAGATTGAACATGGTGGGGGGTGAGGGGCATCCCTGTTTAGTTCCCCGAATCATATCAAAGAGGGGGGCTTTTGTGCTATTTGTTAGAATATGAGAGTTGGGATTGGAATATAACAGTTTGATCCATGAAATAAAGGATTTCCCCAAAAGAATTTATCCAGGGTAAGAAACAGATATGTCCAGTTCACTCTGTCAAAGGCTTTCTATGCGTCAAGTGAAATGATTGCATGGGAATTTCAGGAATCTTGATGGAATGCCATAACATTAATCAACAGATATGTGTTGTCTGCACTATGTCTTTTTAATAAAACACAGCTGATCGGGGTGAACCAAATCACTCATTACTTTTTCAAACATCTTAGCCAATATTTTTGAGAGTATTTTCATACCAGTATTGATTAAAGAGATGAGTCTATAACTGTAATACATTTGTGCAGGTTTACGTAGTACAGTAATTAGGGCTTCCCTCATAGTAGGAGGTAATGTACCTTTCTTTAAGGCATCTTCATAAATGTTTAACATCTTAGGCGCCAGAATATCTTTGAAACTTCGATAGAATTCTATCAGAAGGCCATTAGGGCTGGTGGTCTTGCCCCGACTTTTAATTAAGGTATATATAGTGTAAGAGATCTTAGCCTTCACCAGCAAAAATCTACCTTCCTCATCTTTATTTACTCCTAATATTTGTAATTTGAGTCTTCTATGAAATGAAATTGCTACACTTTTGGCAGTGGACGAGAAATTGTTAAACACCCTTTCCCACAGCCCCTCCTCCTAAATTTTCTGCCTCCAAATCATTAAGGTGGGTTTCCTGTAGGAAGATATCTTTTATTTGAATAATTAGTGCAAAGGAGGAGGTTAGGCATCAATTATAAAGGCTGAGCCTTTATAGTGAAGGAATGAGAAATGCCCTGCTGTGAAAGGTGTACGGTTGTAAAAATATGGATTAAGGTAAAAAGATCATAGTAAATTAGGGTAGGCATACTACAGTTTGATTATCAATAGTGCAGGAAATTAATGGTGCCAGGGGAGGCATTGTAGCTATTTTTATAATGTAGGAAACAAATAGAATGTACATAAGCCTGTGGTATTTTTCAGTTTAATAATAGAATTATTGTCATCCAGCTATAGTGAATTGGAAGAAGACTTGAAAGAGTAGCAGAAATGTGACCTTACAACAGTGTTAGTGATTACAGACAACATAGAGTATCATAGATGAGTGCAATGTGTTAAAGTGTAGCCTGATTACTTATTTGATTCAGATGGATGAATATCTGAAGTTATATATCGAAACCAACCTTTCAACATTCATCTGCTGTACAGTTGACTTGTTAATATGAAAATTTCTAACATAATGAAAAAAGATGTGGACGATAGGGTATATTTTGTATTATTACACATGCAATAAGGATTAACCATGTCTAATGTGTAAGGTTGTAATCACTATTCCAGCTGCTAGAAAGAAAGATTTAGTAAGATTGTAACTACTGAATGCATAAATTAAATGTAATAAAGCTTGTTAATATAAGAATTCTGTATTAAAAACAACTAGTTCATTCACAAAAATTGCTGAAGACAAAAATTATGTAACCTGTGAAAAATTCAGGTAAGGGTAAGATTTAATTTTTTTGCAATTTTTTGTGTACATAGCAGGGGCACTGCAGTTTAATAAATTAAGCCTAAAATATAAATAAAGTTCAGTGAAGGACACATGCTTCTTACTTGACATTTTAGGTTAGTAATTTCAGGGACAAGACAGTATCTTAAGATAAATGTGAAACATTCCCATCATCAATCAGCATCATAAAGAAGCAACACCAGAGTTCAAATGTTAGCAAATCTTCCATTTTAATACATGTTCAGATTAGATGTGTGTTCTATAATGGAAAACACAGACTCCTCTGCTCTGATGAAACAGCAAAATATCTTTTGCATGCACCTTCAGTCATTTTGTGTATGGAGATGGATTGACTTCAGAACAGGCTGCTACTGTTCTTTGTTTAGGTAGCTATATAGTTCATCCAAGACTGTCTTGGGAAACTATTTTTTTAGTATCGAGTATTCTAATCTATTACAATAATGCTGAAATGTAACTAGGTTTCTTGAAATAAGTGTTATTAATTAATAAGTATAGTATTTGTAATAGAATGTTGGATGTTTAGCGCTTTCTTTCCTTTTCTGTAATTGTAACTTCTGAATATGGATAGGTTAAATGGGGTTTATTTTTAAGTGAATTAAGAACTCCTAAAAGGTGCCAGAGCAAAAGCTGAATGACTGGGGATGGGTCACTTGATAAATTGCCCTGTTCCGTTCACTCCCTCTGAAGCATTTGGGACCAGCCACTGTCGGAAGGCAGAACACTGTACTAGATGGACCCTTAATCTGACCCAGTATGGCCATTCTTATGTTCTTATTTAAAGCAATGGAAACTGAAGTCCTCTATGTATAAAAGAAGCACAGTGTGGATAATTACAATGAAATCTTCCATGTACTGCCTCTACTAGTATAATTCTACCCAACTGAGAAACTATAAATGAGAAAGTAGTTCAAATCCCATGCTGATTTATGTCTTGGATTATGGTTGCTAGCTAGGGTGACAATTGGCATCAACTATGATACTTCACTAGGAACTATACTGAGACTACTTGCTAATTTCAGATAGGCCACGGAACAGACATCAGATATTAAGAACATTCAGTCATTTCCAATCCAGTATGGACTGAGAGTGTAAGCAAGAAGTGAAAGATTCTGTATTCTAACTATTTTTATGGATTGTTATGGCAATATAGGTTAAACCTAAAAGACACATGTACTGTATATAAATCTCTTATAAGTGTCCTGTTCTGCAGTCACTTACTACTGGACACAGTGCTTACTATTGTGAGTTGTCTCCCTGATATCAGTACAGGGACAGGTCTATTTGTGGAAGGAGTTCAGTGGAAGCTTGCCTGTTTACAGCAGAGCTGAATTTGACCACTTATGTGATTTTTGACATCTTACCTGTAACAAAGTTAAAAGTAAATGTATCCTTAGGAATTTAGACTATAAAAATTAAAAATATATTCTAAAATAAAATATTTGACTTTCAATTTCTTTTCAGTTCTCCATGCATGTTGCCCTAGCCCAATTATCCATTAGCCAAATATAATAATCTGTACATTATTTGGTCTGAAATTAAATGAGCAAATGTACCCTGCACAACGTCGTTAGTCGACACTATCTTTAGATGACATGTTGTTGCCCCATCTTGCAGCACTTACTAATGTGAGTAGTTCCAGTGACTTGAAATGACTGATAGTTGTCATTTCACAAGTATTATTTGTTAGACAACCTCTTAAGTGATGCTGATCTATACAGTAACAATGGTCAATGTAACAGCAGCACTGATTGTAGCAGTAAAAGAACTATGTATTTATAATTTAGATTGGGTAGATATTATAAAATCTGCATTTGGATAGTATTTGGATTCATAGTAGCAGCAGTAGCCAACATCCTCTATTGACATTTCTCTTTTATATTATGTTTGAGAAAGATACTTGTTGCACTACTCTATGGGCTGAAGTGATGCAACTTTGAAATATAGATGCAACACCCCCCCCCCCCTCCCTATAATACATTGCAATGATAAGTTTCTGTTGGAAGCTGATCTAGTGAGATGAAAATTCCTGATGCAATAATAGAGAATATTTGAACCACCAAACTGAAGAGAACTTTTTAAGGTGTCACTCTTGGTCACAGTAGTTTTCTATAAATAAGTTCCTAGTTAACTTACCAACTAAGCATTCCCTGCTCCCCCCCAAAAAGATAAAAATGATGTCAATACAAGCATAAGAAAGGATAGGGAACAAATTAAAGTAGCTGGCAGGATGTTGTAGTTACATCAGAGATCTAAAGTGCAACCTCTAGAGCAATATAACACATTTCTACAGAATGCTTAATACATTTTACTGTCTTTTGAATCTGGTTTGAATGAGTACCTCCAGATGATGTACAGTCCATTATCACTAATACATATACAATACTTCACTTTTTCTGGATCTGTTCTCTAATATGTATTTTTAACAAATCATATATTCTTCTCAAATTTGCTTTAAAATAATCTACAAATGTAATTTTAGTGTAACATTTTTCATATCTAATTAAAGCAACAGTATATCGGTTATGTTAAAGGTATAAAGTAGAGAGGTGTTTCTTACTCTACAGTGAAATCCCTAACTTAAGAAATCAGATGAGAAGAAAATATATATTTTTATGTTTTCAATGTTGTAATTTAAAAAACAATTTTAAAAAAAAATCACAGCTCACCATAAATTGATACATACATATGTGAATGCCACTTGAAAGAGGAAACGTGGTCATCGTAAAGTCAATATAGCAACAGGAAAGTAAGAGGTTCTGTTCTGGCTCCCAAATCATTAACTGAGGCCAAAATTTTCAAACTTGAGTCCTTAAAATTAGGCATCTAAATCCATGTTTAGGCACCCAAATAAAGTGGCTGGATTTTCAGTCTGCCTTCACTGCCAAGAAAGGTGTATTTTTATAGTTAGATAACTAATTCAAGGTAACTATCTTGCTGTAAAATCCTAATGGAGTCAAGGCACAGGTAACTTTTATTTCAGTATCGCTAATCAAGGTCAACCTTGTATCCCTCACCTGGAGTTTACCTCGACTAGGTCCATAGAGGTAAAAACTACAGTATGTTATGACAGGAATTGTGCAGCAAGATATCTAACTCAAGTTAAAACACACCATTTTTGGTAGTGAAAAAACCTCCAAGTACCAATCACTGGGAACATCTATGAAAATCAGGCCACGTTTTTGGATTTGGGCACCAAAGTTTGAAAATTTTGACCTAAACTCCAATTGCAGGCCCAATTATGGCATTATATGGGTTACCATTGGTTACATCCTACTGAAAGCACTATTTAAAGAAGAACCCCTCCCCAGCCTATGAAACCCCAGTTTGAGTTTTCAGAGCTAGCAATTACAATAACCATATTTCTGCTTGCAAACAAAGTGAATTTAAATCATAGAAATGTAGGGCTGGAAGGGACCCTTGGAGGTCATCTATCCAGCCCTCTGTGCTGAGGCAGGATCAAGTATAGCTAGACCTTCTCTGACAGTTTTAGTTTAATCTGTTCTTAAAAATCTCCAATGATGTAGATTCCACAGCTTCCCTTGGAAGCCTATTCCAGAGTTTAACTACCTTTATAGTTGGAAAGTTTTTCCTAATACCTAACTGTGGTGGGGTATACAAACACCAGACTGGAGAGCAAAGGGTTATGGTGCTCCTCTGGGCCCAGGAGGCCCTGCCCTACTGCACCTGCAAAACCTGCACAGGCTGGAGGAGGAGCTTAGAAAGGGGAGCAGAGTAGCTCAGTAGCAGGCAGATAGTGGAGGTGAGCTGACTTACACTCTGAGCTCTTGGGAAGGAGCTCCACAGGAGCTCTAGCTGCTTGAGACCTGGCTATAGTGATGTGAACAAGCCTATAAAGAAAGGACCTGTAACTCTTTGAAGGTTACAGACTTTATCTTTGTGTTTAATTCTTTACTTTACCCTGTGGGAAGAGGGGACTGGTAGGAAGTGATCCAAGGAGGTAGCTGCATAGCACCTGAAGGTGCAGGACTTAGCTGCCTAACATTGGGCTCTGGATTAGTACCCAATGGAAAGGGTGGGCCTGGGCTCCCTTACCAAGCCCTAAAGAGGGACAGCTAAGGAAATCCATTTCTTGGTGGGGAACCTAGTTGGGGGAAGACCCTAAAGATGCAAGACCCCAACCCAAAGGGGAAGCCCTGAATCCCTTGCTTAATCCTGGTGACCTCCTTGCTATGAGACTCTCTATATATATCCTGAAAGGGGTGGACTAGAAAATGTGACCTGGCTGGAGAATTAAATCACTAAAAGGACAGATCACTGCAGGGTAGAGCAGTAATAAGAAAGGTGAATGCTTGGGAAGAAGTCAACCTGCCACATCCCCTCCTGATCATTAGGCGGCATTGGTGGTGAGTGTTCCCCTTCACACTAACCAAAATCTCCCTTGCTGCAGATGAAGCCAATTACTGCTTGTCCTACCTTCAATGGACATGGAACACTGATCATCGTTGCCTCCTTTGTCGTACATACACCATTCGGATTGATACACCCCAGAATATTAGTTTTTTTTTCTCAACTGCATCACATTGTTGACTCGTATTCAATTTGTGATCCACTATAACCCTCAGATCCTTTTCAGCAGGACTACTGCTTATCAAGTTATTCCCCATTTTGTAGTTTGTTCATTTTGATTTTTTTCTTTGCACTTGTCTATTGAATTTCATCCTGTTGATTTTAGACCAATTCTCTAATTTGTCAAGGTCCTTTTGAATTCTATTCCTGTCCTCCAAAGTGCTTGCAGTCCCTCCCAGCTTGGTGTCATCTGCAGATTTTATAAGTATACCCTCCACTCCATTATCCAAGGCATTAATGAAAATACTGAATAGTATCAGACCAAGGAGAGACCCCTGAAGGACCTTATTAGATACATTCCCCCAGTTTGATAGCAAACCCATTGACAATTATTCTTTGAGTTTGGTCTTTCAACCAGTTTTGCACCTACCTTATAGGGTTCATCTAGGCCACATTTCTCTAGTTTGCTTATGAGTATGTCTTAAGGGACTGTGTTAAGACTTACAGACATTGTCGTACCATGTCTACAGCTTCTGTCCTATCCGCTAAGCCAATAACCCTGTCAACGAAGAAAATGAGTTGGTTTGGCACAATTTGTTCTTGACAAATCCATGTTGGCTATTACTGATCATCCTATTATCATTTAGATGCTTACAACTTGATTGTTTAATAATTTGTTCTGGTAACTTTCCAGATATCAAAGTTAGGCTGGCTGGTCTATAATTCCTGGGGTCCTCTTTGTTCCCCTTTTAAAGATAGGTACTATGCTTGCCCTTCTTCAGTTCTCTGGGACCTCACTTGCCCTCCATGAGTTCTCAAAGATAATTGCTAACAGTTCTGAGATTGCTTCAGCTAGTTCCTTCAGTACTCTAAGGTGAATTTTGTCAAGCCCTGTTGACTGGAATACATCTAACATCTAAATATTCTTCACATATTCTTTCCCTATTTTGGCATGTGTTCCTTCCCCCTTGTTAATATCTGTTCACAATTCACCTTTTTAATGAAGACTGAAGCAAAATAGTCACTAAACACCTGAGCCTTCTTGAGGTCATTCCTTATTAGCTCTCTTTCCCCAATAAGAAGAGGACCTACACTTTCTTTTTTCTTTCTCTTGTACCTAATGTATTTATATAACCTCTTGTTATTGCCTTATGTCTCTTGCTAGGTATAACTCATTTTGTGCCTTAGCCTTTCTGATTTTGCCTCTATATACCGGTGCTATTCTTTTGAACTTATTCTTAGACATTTGTCCATGTTTGCACTTTTGGTAGGATTCCTTTTTGATTTTCAGGCCATTAAAGGGCTCCTGATGGAGCTATATTGGCCTCTTCCTTTTCTTTCTGTCGTTCCTTCACATCGGGATAGTGTACTGTTGCTCCTTTAATACTGTCTCTCTGAGAAACTGCTAGCTCTCTTGAACTCCTTTTCCCCTTAGATTTTCTTCCAATGGGGCTTTACCTAAAATTTTCTGAGTTTGTCTGCTTTTTTGAAGTCCATTGTACTTATTCCACTGTTCTCACTCCTTCCTTTCCTTAGAATCATGAATCTATCATTTCCTGCTCACTTTCACCCAAATTGCCTTCAGATTTGCAACTAGTTCCTCCCTGTTAGTCAGAATGATGTTTAAAATTCCTGTCCCCCTTGTTACTTCCTCCCTTCCGAAACAAAAGGTTGTCCCTAGTACGTTTCAAGAATTTACTGGACATTTTGTGTTATGCGGCATTAAAGTCTCCAATTACTACCACGGCTTGTGTGATTTTGCTATGGAAGTCATTAGGTGATTTTTAACATGGAACCTTCAAGACCATTTTCACAGTAGCTTTGCAGAGTAGTTCCACACCTTAACTCTTGTTAATAAATGTGCTATTTTGTTTGTTTTTTTTACTAGTGTTTGCTTTAGCAAAGCTAACCCAGGATAAGCTGATGGGCTGTCTGTTTAAAGTGGCAAAACCAAAGGGGCTGCAAGTAGAGCTGGTTGGGAACTGTAATTTCCATTCTGTGGGAAATGCCAACATCTTTAAAAATATTTTTTGTTCCAAATTGGAACCTCCCAAAAATGTTTGTTTGGAACTTTTTGAAACATTTCATTTTGATAATGTTGAATCATTTCATTTAAATAAAAACATGTTACTGCAATAACAAAATGTTTCATCTTTTCATTTTGACTCATTTAATTTAGACTTTTATATTAAAAACAATGTGCATACTTATATTTAATATAAAAGTCTAAATGCAATGAATCAAAATGATAGTTAAAACAAAACATTTTCATCTTATCAAATGAAACATTGTGACCTCATGAAACTGAGAAAATCTAAATTGTTTTCACTTTTTCCCTGTTGAAAAACTCATTTAAAAACTATGCATTCTCACAAAATGTTTTCTTTGACAGAAAATTGTTCTGTCAAATTTTTCAACCAGCTTTAATTGCAAGTCTGGTTAGTCTTTCCTGGTACCTTCATGCTATCACTACATAAGGACTGCTGTATTAGAAGTCTCATAAAGATACGTTTATTGTCTATACCAGGGATCGGCAACCTTTGGCATTCAGCCGTCAGGGAAATCCACTGGCGGGCTGGGACGGTTTGTTTACCTGCAGCGACCACAGGTTCGGCCGATTGCAGCCCCCACTGGCCGCAGTTCACCATTCCAGGCCAATGAGGGCTGCGGGAAGCGGTGGCCAGCACATCCCTCGGCCTGCACTGCTTCCCGCAGCCCCCATAGGCCTGGAACAGCGAACCGCGGCCAGTGGGAACTGCGATCGGCCGAATCTGCGGACGCTGCAGGTAAACCGTCCTGGCCCACCAGCGGATTTCCCTGACGGCCGCATGCCAAAGGTTGCCAATCCCTGGTCTATACATATGTAAGTACAACTTCTCAATATTATGTCCCTGCCTACAGTGGAAATCTAATGAGCATCCTCAGTGAGCTGACCCACACACAGAAACGTAGCAGCTTCTTTGAAAAAAGCATAGTCATAATTTTTAGACACGTGCATCTAAAATTGCAACTATAACAGTATGAAAATCTACATTATAACAGCAATAATCATGATTTGGATTAGTTTTTTGCCATTGTAAATTATAGTCATGGTCTGGTCATGGAAAAAGGCTTTATAGGCTAATAGAAATATCTTTTATAGTGCAGTAAAAATTGATAAAAGCCATTTAGTAATTTTTAATAGTATAAAATCCATTTAATCTCCCAAGTCCAGCTGTTGCTCCTTGTTCAGCCCTGTAACAGCAGCAGTGCAGGAATGCAAGTGGAAGGGCTATTTTTCTTTTCCAGCCTTTGCAAAGTCAAAAGGCCTAAGAAATTAAAGCAATAAAGCAGATATGTGTGAAGGATGCTGAACTGCATTGTTGTTAATGCTGAATGTTCACAGTTGCAAACAAATTATGTGGGCATAGTTAATGGTTAATATAAAAGAGATTGTTAATCATTTGGATGTTCTCTGTTTAATGTTTCATTTAGTCAGAGAAACACAGTGCAAGTCAACCTTCATGCAAACATTCAGCAAAATCACAAAAAAGTCCCAAACCAGCAGATGGAAAAGCACCCTCAGTTTTTTATGCCAAAGAAAGCAAAGAAGTCAAGAAGGCAAGACCTGAAAGGACTACACCCCTGGGATCTGATAAGGGTAATATGAAATGCTGTTTCTGTTGTGTAAGGCAACAGTTATGTTTTAATAATTTTGTTTTGATGAACTATTTCCATTTTTCTGTTTTTTAAAGTCTATGGAATGGTTGCTGAAATGTTTCTATTAAATACTGTATAATGTATGAGGAGCAGACAAGTGAAAAAATTTATTGCTCCTTTGGAAGTAGTACAGAAAAAACACACAAACCAACATTTAAAAATATAGGTGCATATAGACAGGCTTCTTAATCCATAATTTCCTCCCAATGTCCAAGTCATTTGGTCAGCCATTTTAGAAAGGATTACGATTAACATAACAGTATCAATTTATAATATTTATATCACTTATTTCTTGTATAAAAATCATACTTTAGGAAAAAACCTAGCAGTTGTACTGTATACATACTATGTATATTTGTGTGTATATTTCTAAACATTTCTTAGATTGTAAGCTTATTAGACTTGGGTGTCAGGACCACAGCTATTGGGGTGCAGGGTTGAGGCTAAGGCCTGGGTTGGAGGGGACTTGAGAACATGGTCTGAGGTCAGTCTAGAGGGTCAAGGCCAGAAGCAGCAGTCCGTACCAGTGTCATGCCATAGGATCAGGTCGTAGTTGAGGTCAATGAGCTGCACTGGGTTGAAGTCAAATGAGCCAGCCGAAGTAGAGTTAGTGGAACCAAGGCAGAGGGAGGCATTAGAAGTGGAGCAGGGGATCAGGAACTGAGGTGCCAGGAGCAGAGCAGGGGTCCAGCAGCGAGGCCAGGTGTCAAGAGCAGGGCAGGAGTAAGGTAAGGTATCAGGAGTGTGCAGCACAATCTGTTTGCAGCAGCAAGCCAGGGACCCAAATAGTTGTGCAGACAGCCTCCAGGTGTTTATCCTAGACCTTAAATAGCATTCTTGTGCCAATCAGGGAACACAGTAGGCTTTGCCACTCAGGACTTCTATAGATGGGACATCCTGTATGCTTGAACCTGTAGGGCTCATAATCTGCTGTTCCATGCTTCACTGGAGCTGTTGGGTAGCAGTGTGGATGGAGCCGGCAGACCTGGGTTCCAGAGCCCCAGCTCCTCACATGGGGATTGTGTCCACCTGCCTACCTCTGTTTATATGCAAGTTTCTTCTGAACATCTTAGGTTGTAAGCTCATTAGACTGGGGGTTGTCTCTACCTGCCTACTTATATTTGTACAAAACCTAGCACAGTAGGGCTAATCAGGGCCTCTGTATACTTTAATATTAAATTATGCAAATTGCTGATCTTCATTCTGCCTCAAATTTCTGAATGTGTATTCTTGCTTTTTATTAAGAAATAAAACATAATAAATATAAATTAACAAAGAGAAGACAAGAAGAAATTATGTTTTGGCTATTTGATTGCCCTTTATTCTTCTAGGACATGAAGACTGATAATTCAACATTTTTAGTCTGTTTCTGTAATAGTTTTAGTTTACTAGACATTGATATTTGCACTGCTACATAACCCTTTCTTGGCCAAGTGTTCTGCACAACACTTCCTAGTAAGTCCTTTCAGGCAAAAATGAAATATTTCAACAGGAATACATTTTTTTCTTTGAAACTGATTAGGTTGTGCAACTTTTGGAAATAAAGCCAATAAGATGAATGTTTTTTCTTATTATAGAATTGATTCTTTCCTTACTAAGAAAAATAATGAATTTTAATAATCCTAAGCGTGAATTTGATGAACAAGGAACTGTGACATGTTCATGGAGCTATACAAAGAGTATCTTTTTTCATTACTTTCCAGCACCAAGTATTTTTAAAGCTGGTAAACCCCGAGGAGAAGTTCAAGGGGCAGCAGAGGTACAAGAAGACAAAAATCTGAAAGTGGAGATGCCTATCGATCAGGTAAATTCAGGGCAAACTTATTGCCCTCTAATAAATTTATTGGTATAAAATATTCTTGGTCCTTTAAAGTAGGAAGAAAGAATTTAATTAGCATATCCCCTCTCGCCCTCTGTCTGTCTTTGACAGGAATAAGGTAGAAATAGATTTCCTGGAGTCTCTGGGCAAAAGCAGCCCTTTGTTTAAGTTACTGTAACTATTATATTAGAAAAATTAGTGAGACCTGACTAAGCTATTAGTCTGTAAAAATCCCATGGTTGAAATAAAGATAGAAGAAGTGAAACAATTTGGTGTATGATCTTCCTCTTTCCTTACAGCTTGCTGAATTATACATATCAAAGCATATGTCTTCTCTCTTAGCCTTAATGAACAAAATCAGCAAGCTTTAAATAAGGCCTTGTCTACTTGGGGTCTTAATTTGCACTGATTTTTCTTGCACATTGATTGGTGCATATTAGACAGTCTGCAATAATTGTGCATCCACTGTAAAATATTTTCTGCTTCAGTACGGATCGGTGTGTATACATGGCATGGACTTTGGGCAGAGTAGGTGAGCAACATTCTGTGCAAGTATCCCAGAGTGCTTTGCTTTGCTGCTGTTCTGTATGCATTCTTTGTGGGGGACGGATAGGTCAGTGGTTTGAGCATTGGCCTGGTAAACCCAGGGTTGTGAGTTCAATCCTTGAGGGGGCCATTTAGGGGTCCGTGGGAAGCCCCCGCCCCCAACAACAGAGAAGTCAGGGACAGTACTTGGTTTTGCTAATGAAGGCAGGGGACTGGACTCGATGACCTTTTGAGGTCCCTTCCAGTTCTATGAGATAGGTATATCTCCATGTATTATACTATTCTGTGACTTCTCTTGCTCTGAGTTGTGGGATATTGTAGCACGGCATGCACTCACCGCTGCAGCACCTCCTGCTGGTCATCCAGGAATTAGCTCATCCCAGCCTCCGAGCGCCTCCTGCTAGCATCTCCCTACTGGTACCTGCTTCCTGGTCAATCTCCACCACTTATAGTACTTCTGACCCCACATCCCTCACCGGCCTGCCGTGCCCCTTCTCCCGGGTACTGCCCGCGACAGTACCCCCACACTCGGGGCTCCTCCCTTCCCCAGGGAACCCCAACTCCTTAAGCCCACCTTGCCTCAGTGACCCACTCCCAGTCTTTATCTAGCCCCTTCCCTCAGGGGCAAACTGCAGTCTGAAGTGGCCACTCATCATCAGCCAGGGGGTTGGACCTGCTGCCTCTTCCTTCCCTGGCTGCTCCCCACAGCTCCAGTACCTCCTCAGGCCTAGGAAGCAAAGCCTCAGCCTGGGAGTTCGCCAGGCTGGAGCGCCTCCTGTTCCTCCCACCACTACTCTGTCCAAGGTACCCCCTTCTGCTTGCAGGCAACCAGTCTTTCCCTCTCCAAGGCTGGAGAGAGACGGACTACCTTCTGGCCCTGCAGCTCTTTGATGGGGCCCACCTGGCCCTGATTGGCTACTTCCCAGCCTTTTCTGATTGGCTCTAAGCCCCAGCCCTCTCCAAGGGCTGGCTTTTAACCCTTTCTGAACCAGAATGGGGTGACTGCCCCGCTATCGATACATAGCAGAAGTTAGCTGGGAGTGAGTGGAATTGTGGGACTTGGGGATAAGCTCAACAGTGCCCGTGATTCCTCTCCTGCCATCTCATTCATTTCTTGTGGGCAAGCCTGTTCCATTTTCAAAACATCCGGCATTTTGTGTCTGCTATCCTGGAATAGTGCTCCAAGTTGTGATGCTGACAACTGCCAACACACAGAGACTGGTGGACATTTATTTGAGATCTCATCGCCAGGTGACTGTGGCTTTGGATGCTATATGCTGAGCACTTTTGGCAGCTGCAACAGCGGCTGTACCAGCAGCAGTGGAAGGAGGATGACACAGAGCAGCTGCTTTGGATGAACTTTTTTTGGAGCGGCTATACTCAATGCAATGCTGTTTCTGGGCTTGAGAAACAAGTGCTGACTTGTGGGAAAGGATTGTTTTGGAGACCTGGGGTGATCAGCTGTGGTGGCAGAATCTGAGGATGACAAAGGGCACTGTAATGGGGTGCACTTCGTCCCTGTTTGCAGATACCCCAGGACCCTCTGAGACTCTCCCCATTGAGTGGCAACCTCAATTGATTTATTTACATTTCCAGCACCAATATGGTAATGCAATACAATGCTGCAATATTATATACAGTGCTTCTCTACGTTTAACCCTTTTCCACCAGGCCAGAGGTCTCCCTTCCTTGAGATCTCTGAACACACTGGAGTCAGCTAGCCCAGGTCCTCTCCTGACACCTTCTTGTGTTTTTCTTATACCCCTCAGCTGATGGGCTAATTGGTTCATCAGCCGCCTAGCCTGATCAGCTAATTAGCTTGCATATCTCCAATCAGCCTTCTCCAAGGGAACTGATTAGTGCCAAAGTGCAATGTAAGCCCAGAGTTAGCAGAACTTGAGTTAACAGACCATGGGCTTATTAACCTAGGGTTTGAGCATCTACATTCATTTATAACCCTAGATTAGGAATTGGGAAACTACACTGCATTATGTGGGCCCAAGTCCCAACCCCCCATATCCAAGACTTCCTAGCGCCCTCCAAAAATGTGACCACTTCAGTCCTTTGTTTATGGTGCAGTGAGGGAAAACTTGACTATCCACCAAACTTAACTGTCCAGAGGACAATGAAAGTTGTCCGGTGGAATTGTGGAATACTTTTGGTGGGGTCCCAGAGCATGAGTCCAGCGGGTCTGTGTTTACACTGCAAAGCAATAGGGCTTGAACCCTGGGTCCTGGCTTGAGCCCTGTCTCCCAGCTTGACTCAGGCTCAGACCTTTCACATCTGTGGGGTCCTGGGACCCTAGGTCTGAGCCCTGGGTTAGTGCAGTTTATGTGTAGATAAAGAGGAGTTAGGCTTGACCCTGAGTTTGAAACCAGGGCTTATATTGCAGTGTAGACATACCCTAAGTGATTAGAGTGCTGGCTCACCTGTTAGTGTCCAGCATTCTGCCACCGGCACTTTCCTAAATCTGCACTGGGCTCATCCCTGAGCTGCAGCTGTGACACTTTGTCATGAATACTCCCAAAACCATTCAGAAGCATGTGGCCATCATCACCTGGAAGCTTGCCACCCCAGACGGCTACTGGTCAGTAGCAAACCAAGTAGTCAGAATTACAATTTTCAAAGTTCCTGTCCTGTTTCTCCTTAACAGACCAAATATCAGTCAGTACAGCTCTCTTTTGAGCAGCAGGACTGGGCTTACTCTAGAAAATTTATATGTGCGCCAAGCTATGGTGGTATTCAGCACAGGAATAGAAATGTAACTTGTTCTTTAAAAAAAGAAACATTTCACTCTGTAAACTGTGGCACTTCGAGGTTTATTAAGAACATAAGAACAGCCATATTGGGTCAGACCAATTGTCCTTCTAGCCTGGTATGCTGTCTTTCAACAGTGGCCAGTGCCAGATGCTTCAGAGGGAATGAATAGAACAGGGCAATTATCAAGTGATTCATACCCTGTCATCCAGTCCCAGCTTCTGTCAGTTGGAGGTTTACGGACACCCAGAGTATTGGGTTGCATCCGCGACCATTAATGGACCTATCCTCCATGAACTTTTCTAATTCTTTTTTGAACCCAGTTATACTTGTGGCCTTCACAACATAACCCTGGCAACTAGCTGAACAGATTGACTGCGCATTGTGTGAAAGTACTTCCTTATTTTTGTTTTAAACCTGCTGCCATTGGTGACCCCTGGTTTGGGGGATTTATATAGTGGTATGATATTTTTTGTCTTATTACCTGTCCCTTTCCTAATAGTTCCCAGCATTCTGTTAGCTTTTTTTGACTGCTGCTGCATATTGAGCAGATGTTTTCAGGGAAATATTCACAGTGACTCCAAGATCTTTCTTTAGTGGTAAAAATTTAGACCCATCATCTGGTATGTATAGTTTGGACTAAATTTTCCAGTCTGCATTACTTTGCACTTATTAACACTGAATTTCATCTTCCATTTTGTTGCCCAGTCACCCATGTTTCTGAGATCCCTTTGTGACTCTTTACAGTCAGCTTTGACATTAACTATCTTGAGTAATAACTTTGCCACCTCACTTTTTATTCATTTTTCCAGATCATTAATGAAAATGTTGAACAGCACTGGTCCCAGTATAGATCCCTGGGGGACCATTCGATTTACCTCTCTCCACAGTGAAAACTGACCATTTATTCCTACCCTCTGTTTCCTATCTTTTAACAAGTTACTGATACATGAGGGGACCTTCCCTCTTAGCCGATGACTGCTTTCTTTACTTAATAGCCTTTGGTGTGGGACCTTGTTAAAGGCTTTCTGAAAATGCAAGTACCCTATATCAACTGGATCAGACTTGTCCACATGCTTGTTGACACCCTCAAAGAATTGTAATAGATTGGTGAGGCATGATTTCCCTTTACAAAAGCCATTTTGACTCTTACCTAACATACCATGTTCATCTATGTGTCTGATAATGCCTGGTTAGCCTTACTGGCCTGCAATTGCCAAGATCACCTCTGGAGCTGTTTTAAAAAATCAGCGTTATATTAGGTATCTACCAATCCTCTGGTACAGAGGCTGATTGAAGCAATAGGTTACATACCACAGTTAATAGTTCTGCAGTTTCGTATTTGAGTTCCTTCAGAACACTTGGGTGAATACCATCTGGTCTTGTTGACTCATTATTGTTTAATGTACCAGTTTGTACCAACACATCCCTCTAACACCTCAGTCTAGGACAGCTCCTCAGATTTGTCACCTAAAAAGAATGGCTCACATCCTCTGTAGTGAAGACTGATGCAAAAAATTCATTTAGCTTCTCTTCAATGACCTTGTCTTCCTTGAGTGCTCCTTTAGAACTTCGATTGTCCAGTGGCCCCACTGATTGTTTGGCAGGCTTCCTGCTTCTGATGTACTTCAAAAAATTATTAGTTTTTTATTAGTTATTTCAAATAAGGTAATATTTTAACATCTGTGTCTCCAGGCGACTGTGTATAATCAGGGAGCATTAATAAAATGCATGTGCAGCCCATCAATTATTTTTATGCTTTGTCCAGGCCGAGAGCCTCTGGAGTGGAGATTCCCAATTCATTCAAAGTTGGTCTAAGTTCCTGGATAACATAAGAGTAGATTTCCTTGTGAGGGCCTCCCTTGTCCTTTACAACTTCTAGGATGCGGACTGCAATAGCAAAGTCATTTAACCATCTGCATGCTCTCAAAAATTATTAGTTTTTATCTGCTCTTCAGATTCTTTTTGGCCTGCTTATACTTTTGCACTTGACTTGCCAGAGTTTATGCTCCTTTCTATTTCCTTCAGTAGGATTTAACTTCTAACTTTTAAAGGATGCCTTTTTTTGCCTCTAACCACTTCTTTTACTTTGTTTAACCATGGTAGCACTTTTTTGGTCTTTGTTTTATAAGTTGGGGTATACATTTAATTTGAGCCTCTATTATGGTGTTTTTAATAACATGCAGCTTGTAGTCATTTCACTTGTGTGACTGTACCTGTTAATTTCCATTTAACTAGCACAGTCAACTTGTGAAACTCCTTACCTGAGGAGGTTGTGAAGGCTAGGACTATAACAGCGTTTAAAAGAGAACTGGATAAATTCATGGAGGTTAAGTCCATTAATGGCAATTAGCCACGATGGGTAAGAAATGGTGTCCTTAGACTCTGTTTGTCAGAGGGTGGAGATGGATGGCAGGAGAGAGATCACTTGATCATTACCTGTTAGGTTCACTCCCTCTGGGGCACCTGGCATTGGCCACTGTCGATAGACAGGATACTGGGCTAGATGGACCTTTGGTCTGACCCAGTACGGCTGTTCTTATGTTCTTAACTAGCATCCTCATTTTTGTGTGGGTCCCCTTTCTGAAGTTAAATGCTAATGTGTTGGGCTTCTTTGATGTCCCCCTCCCCATAAGGATGTTACATTTAATTACATTATAGTCACTATTACTGTTACTATTACAGAGCAGTTCAGCTATAGTCATCTCTTGGCATTTAGGACTAAATGAACAATTGCCTCTCCCCTTGTGGGTTCCAGGACTAGCTGTTCCAAGAAGCAATCATTAGTGCTATCTAGAAATTTTATCCTTGCCTCCGGTCCTGAGGTGACATATACCCAGTCATTATGAGGATAGTTGAAATCCCCCATTATTATTGAGTTTTCGGTTTTTGTAGCCTCTCTAATTTCCCTGAACATTTCACAATCACCATCAGGTCAGTAGTGTATTCCTACTGCTATGCTCTTATTATTGAAGCATGGAATTTCTATCCATAGAGATTCTATGGGACTGTTTGGTTTAAGATTTTACTATATTTAACTTCAGGCTTCTTTCACATATAGTGCCGCTCCCCAACCAGCACAACCTACTCTGTCATTCCTGTATATTTTGTACCCTGGTATTATCGTATCCCATTGGTTATGATTGTTCCACAAAGTTTCTGTGATGCCTATTTTATCAATATCCTCATTTAATACCAGGCATCAAGTTCACCCATCTTAGTATTTAGACTTCTAGCATTTGTATACAAGCACTTATAAAATAAAATTTATCAATATTTAATTGTCTGCATTTGTGTGATGTAATTGAATGAGACTCTTTTTCTTTTGACTGTTTCTCTTTAGTTCCTACCTGTACTTTATCAACCTCTGTCCTCTCATCTGTACGAGAATATAGAGTATCCCCTTTAATAAATCCTCCCCTCAGTGATGTCTCTGTCCGAACCATGTACTCCTCTGAACCAGTCGGCTTTCTCCCAGCCCTTAGTTTAAAACCTCCTCTAAGACCATTGTAATTTTACATTCCAGCAATCTAGTTCCGTTTTGGTTAAAGATAGTTAAGTCCAAAGCAGACTGTGAAGAACTTCAAAAAGATCTCACAAAACTAAGTGATTGGGCAACAAAATGGCAAATGAAATTTAATGTGGATAAATGTAAGGTAATGCACATTGGAAAAAATAACCCCAACTATACATACAATATGTTGGGGGCTAATTTAGCTACAACAAGTCAGGAAAAAGATCTTGGAGTCATCGTGGATAGTTCTCTGAAAATGTCCACGCAGTGTGCAGAGGCGGTCAAAAAAGCAAACAGGATGTTAGGAATCATTAAAAAGGGGATAGAGAATAAGACTGAGAATATATTATTGCCCTTATATAAATCGATGGTATGCCCTCATCTCGAATACTGTGTACAGATGTGGTCTCCTCATCTCAAAAAAGATATACTGGCACTAGAAAAGGTTCAGATAAGGGCAACTAAAATGATTAAGGGTTTGGAACGTGTCCCATATGAGGAGAGATTAAAGAGGCTAGGACTCTTCAGCTTGGAAAAGAGGAGACTAAGGGGGGATATGATAGAGGTATATAAAATCATGAGTGATGTGGAGAAAGTGGATAAGGAAAAGTTATTTACTTATTCCCATAATACAAGAACTAGGGGTCATCAAATGAAATTAATAGGCAGCAGGTTTAAAACAAATAAAAGGAAGTTCTTCTTCACGCAGCGCACAGTCAACTTGTGGAACTCCTTACCTGAGGAGGTTGTGAAGGCTAGGACTATAACAGAGTTTAAAAGAGAACTGGATAAATTCATGGTGGTGAAGTCCATTAATGGCTATTAGCCAGGACGGGTAAGGAATGGTGTCCCTAGCCTCTGTCTGTCAGAGGGTGGAGATGGATGGCAGGAGAGAGATCACTTGATCATTGCCTGTTAGGTTCACTCCCTCTGGGGCACCTGGCATTGGCCACTGTCGGTAGACAGGATACTGGGCTAGATGGACCTTTGGTCTGACCCGGTACGGCCTTTCTTATGTTCTTATGGTTTAGGTGGAGCCCATCTTTCCTGTATATGCTCCTCCTTTCCTCAAGGGTTCACCAGGTTCTAATAGACTTAAATACCCTCTCCGAACATCATTGTTTCATCCATGCACTCAGACCCTGCAGTTCTGCCTGTCTAGCTGGCTCTGTGTGTGGAACTGGAAGCATTTCAGAGAATGTTATCATGGAAGTCCTGGATTTTAATCTCTTACCTAGCAGCCTAAATTTGGTCTCCAAGACCTCTCTCTCTTATCTTTCCCTATGTCACTGGTACATAGATGTACCATGACAACCATCTCCTCCCCAGCACTGAATGTAAGTTTAACTAGATGTTTAGAGAGGTCTGCAGCCTTCACACTTGGCAGGCAATTCACAATGTGGTTCTCCTGGTTATCACAAATCCAACTATTTATATTTTTAATCGAATCCCCCATTACTATTACCTGGCTCTTCGTAATAACTGTGGTCTCCTCCCCTGGGAGGGGATGAGAGGATGACATCATCTGTAGGAGAGTCCCAATTATGGGATTGTTTCCCTCCATTCCAGCTTGATGTTCTCCTTCCCCCAGACTTTCATCCTCCTCCACAGCACAGAAGCTATCTGAGCGGGGGTAGGACTGTTCTATTGTGTCCCTGAAAGTCTTGTCTATGTACCTCTCTGTCTCTTAGCTCCTCCAGTTCATCTGATCTCAAGAGTGCACTGAATGGACACATACCTGCCTTGTGGGCAGGTGGTGTAATTGCTCATGCTGCATTCAATGCAATAAAAGAGATTCCAGAATGCATCATTCTGTTCTGTCTTTGCTGTGGTATCGACAATGTTTTCAGTAAATCAAAAAGTTTTATGATCTGATAGATAAGGGTTGTCTTGATACCATTAAGTTTTTAGAGTAGCATGTATTGAAGGCAGCCACATAAAACTTTTTCCTCTGCTACTTAAATACTGTTCCTTAAATTTTTAAACCATCAAGGTAAGGAAAAATGCTAAAATCAAGTTCATTCATTCATCTACCAAAAAACTATGGGCTAAGTATTTGCATGTAACTCGGGTATGAACCAGGGATTTAAATTGCAGTATATAAACTATAAAACATGTATTTATAACATTTTAGTCCCTCTGATGATGATAGAAATGAGAGAAAAAGCTGCAGCTTTTGAATTTAAAATAGCCTTGTAAAGGGTCGCAGCTTTTTACTTGCTCCCTTGCACTACCTCCTCCAGTGATTCAAAACATAGCTTCCAGTTTTATACTCCTGAGCAAGGGTATGCCTTCTAATCCCTGACAGACACTGGATCTGGGAGATGATGTATGGATACTTGCTGAAATTCTGTGGCCTCTGGGAGAATACTCTGATTTCCCAGTGTGTATATATTAAAAATTTTTTGATCTGGAATCTATTAGATTCCCTGGAGATAAACACTGTCAGGTTTTGTGTCTACTTTCTGCACAGCACACATAGGAAGGGAGACGTAGCCAGTTTCATTGGCAAAATGAGAGCAGAGTGGGGACTTGGATCTAGCTGAACAGCATATGAAGTGGCAAGATTCTTCTAGTACTTACACCCAGTTACTTTGTGACACAACTGCACCTACAGATGTACAGACTGACACAGTCAATTGCATATTATTATGCAGGAATGCAGACACTCCCAAACAATATAACAACACAATATTACAAAAACTTACTACTGGACAGTTGCTGAGCAGAACTGAGTGTGAATGCGTTATTCATTTCAAGTGAACTTCAGCCTTTTTTTGTAGTGTGGGTAAGAATCATTCAGCCTTTACTGTACATGTGAAAAACAAGCTTTATTGTCTATAGAGGAAGGGATTAGACCAGTTCCGTGTTTTAAACATCTGGGTAACAATACTTGCACAGTACCCCAACAGACTGGTTAAAACACCAGTGTTGCTGATATTTTAAAAATGAAGCAAGGAGAAGTGTTTACCAGTCAGGATCCATAATATAGGCTACTTCATTTCTATCTTGATCTTCTCCAAATACAAATAATGGCTTTTATGTTTCTTTTTTGTATAAACATAAACAAATCTGATTAAAGAAACCATCATCTTTCAATTTCAGGAAGAATGAGAGAGATTGCCTAACGGCAATGAACTATTACCTCCTGTCAAATCTCTCATTCAGTTCATCTATCAGGTCAAACCACTTGTGACAGTAAAATCTTTGTTTGTATTTTAAATTGAATTTAGAGTTTGTGAAAGGTGCCAGATGGACAGCACAGGGAAGTGAAGTCATCTGTTTATTCATGGAACAGATGCTGCTCAGGATGCAGCAGTGGTCTGCTTCTTACTAGCCCACCAATATGTATGAACTGGTTTGGCGTGATTAGCTCAGGTTAGCTTGCTTCATGACCTGACACTTCTTTGCCTCTCTGTTCATATAAATTCCACTCATATAGAGACTGGTGTGTTTATGTCATACTGCTCCTTAAGACATCCCAGTGCCAGCTGCTGTTATAAAAGGAGACATAGTTTCTTCTAATTTCCCCACAGGGTCCCCTAATTCTAGTAACAACTGGAAGTTACTAGAGTAAGAGATAAATTTGGTCCTGCCTGCACTCTAAGCTACATAGCGTTACTTTTGGAGACTGAGAAAAAGACAGCTGTTTGTTGAGGGCATGCTAAGAGCTTAGAAGCTTTCTCTTCTGTTCTGTGACTAGTTTTAATTGGCCTTGGAAAGGAAGTGGGTCACACACTCTTGCATAGAAAATGCTTTATCATTACCGCTCTCTGAATTTCCCTGGATATTTCACCGGACACTTTTTTTGTAGCTCTGTATACAGGTGCAGAATAAAACCTGACTTTATAGGTTCTATTAACTAGGCTTCCCATATATTAGTGCTCCATTTGGAGCCAAACACTCCATCACCAACCTGGTAAAAAATGGCTTTTGTACAGACCCAATATTTACTTTTAACTATAAGTCCATCTAACTGCTAAGTAGATCAATAAAAAAAATTACCAAAATACTTTTGTTCTCCACTGTGAATACTTAAGCACAAGAACCATGTGCTCATTGGTTGAGAGACAAAGATCATACCTGTGTTGTTCGCCTCTATGATAGTAATACTAAAAGAAGTCTGTAGTGACTCATGTTCACAGTTTGCATGGGTTTGCATATACATTTCAGCTGTCTATTCATGATGTTTTATTAACTCTACTAGCCATATAGAGATTGGAAACTGGTCAGCTATTGTAAGAATTTCTTTGCTGCCATCTTTGAACTCGTATAATATTTCAGAAACTGGGCCTGTCTGTTACACAGCTTCTTCCTGATATTATCACAAGATAGACCTCAACCTGTTATATATGAAAAGAGTATCCTGAAAATAAACTGGCTTCATCTGTCTCTTTTGCTAAGAAATTAAATACAACTTTGGAGTCTCTCTAACTGATACTATATTTACAATGCAGAAAGTTTTTGAAGTTCATTCAAGAGACTGGCAGGGAGTAAGACTGCATTTCCATTATTCTACCATCAGTGGACACTTTGAAATTATACTTTAGGGCAAAAAATATGGATAAGTGGAATTATGAAATCAGAAATATTAAACTCTGTTTCTTCACTGTTTAGCCACACTAAATCATTAGGTTGACCTAACTACAATGCACAGGGTGCAAAATTTTTCACAGGCCTGGGAAATGTAGCTAGGTAGATCCAATTTTTAAGTGAAGACTAGGAATAAGACTAGTAGGAAAAAAAATTCAGCTAAAGAATACAAATATCATTCCTATTGAAATAAAACCAAAAAGTGAAATGTAATCACCAGTCAAGAAATTTTGTTGGCTAATACAAGCCTTTGGGACTTGTGGTAAAATTTGCAATGGGGATAGTTAACACAAAACCAACCTAGCTTGGTAAACATGACCTTGTGGATAGATGGAAACAGAAAGCTTATCTGATTTCCAAATCTTGCTGCAATCTTAAAAGGTGTATCTTGGAAGCCCTACAAGCAGTCTTTCAGAAGAGAGTCTGTTCAGTTTTGCTGAAGATATCAATGCAGAACACCACTGCAGACTTTACTAGAAAAGTCAGACAGGCTTTTGATATTAGAATGCAGTTTGCCCATAATTAAAGGGACACCAAAAATTTAAAAATCAAACTTATTTCTGAAGACGTTTTGTCTACTGCTGATACAAGTAACCCCTAAAATCAGTATAATTGAAAGAGTTTAGGAAGAAAATCCCCCACAAAAATTCTCTTTATGTTGTGCATTTCACAGCCCATTGTGTAAAGTTAATTTTCATTGTCTCCACTGTATAGTCCATTAGTTGGTCACTTCCCTCTTTTTTTGTGTGTGAATCTTTTACACAGCAACAGGGAAGAGAAATGTATTTTTAAAAATAAATAGGGCTCTGAAACCACAACTGGCAGGGTACTCGGGTGCCCTTGTAGTACCTGAAACAACTTTCAACACACTTTTTAACTGAGAATTTCAAACTGATTTTGTGCCTCTAGTGCTAAAGTACTTGGGGTCAAATCCTGGTCCACTGAAGAAAACAGGATTTTTGCCATAACTTCACTGGCATCAGGATTTGGTCCAGTGGTGAAGATGAAAAGCTTTCAGCAATCAGGTTTGGGACTCCTGATGTGTTAGGCTTTGTTTAAACACTTAGGAAACCTTGATCTGCGGCCTGGTCTACATTTAAAAGTTTTGCCAGCATAGCTATGCCAGTTAGGAGCATAGACACAGTGATAATGACCCAAAGTCCTTTTGCTTATTTTTTTCAGGGAACTAGTATAAACTATACTGGCAAAATAATTAAAATAAAATAGACTGCATCTATACTAGGAGAGGTTGCTGGTATAGCTCTTCTGGTATAGATATACCAGCAAAGCCTATCTAGTGTAGATAAGACCTATGTTTCAAAGAGTTTAATAATATAGAGCAGCAAACACCAACACTCCAAACTACTTATTTATTTATATTTTTAAATAATCACATACAGTGAGCATGCATTTCACTATATTTAGTCATAAAGACTTTTAATCAAATTGCATGGCTTTAAATATTAAAATATTTGAAAATACATTTTAATTTTAGATCATATTTCTGAAAAAAGAGTATTTAACAGGGCAGGTTGCCATTATTGAGGCCCTGCTCCAAAAAGAATCTCATGAAGTTAACAGTCTCAGTCTCTAATCTTTCATTTTTGGGGAGGTTATTGGAAAGATGTTCTTTGAATAGCTCCGGTTATATCTTGAACTTGCAAATGTTGCAGATCACTGTCAGTTTTGTTTTAGCTGTAGGTGCAATGCACTGGTGATTTTGTTGATATCTCTAGCAATGGTGTACATGCTGATGAGGATCAAAAGCTATCAGCAGCCTTTGATACTAATAACTACTGGGCTTTGATGACTTGCCTGTGGGATCTTTCAGGAAGATAACCCTTCAGTGGACTCTTTTCTTCCTCTTTGAAAGGTGCTAAAGGGTACAATGAAAGCATTATTTTAGTTCCCCAAGGTCTTTTACAAGCAGAATACTGCAGGGTTCCAACTTGCCAACCATCCTCTCCAATATGTATGTCAAGACTTCAGGGGAAATAGTGAGAATTTTGTTTTGCAATGTCATCAATCTGACAAATGTGGTGAAGTGGTTGGGAGGAAACTGGTTTAAAAGGAGCCCAGATAAGATGGAGGAGATGCTGATTTGAGGAAGAGGAAATATCTAGAAGGCATGGTCTTGGCTTTGGGCAGTTTTCTATTTGAAGTGTCTTTGATCTTCATTATTCTCATTCTTGGGGAGGAGGAGGGAAGTATTGGATGCATCTCTGCTCTTGGTGATATGCGATGCTATTTCAGATACAACTAACCTAGACTGCCATCCTTTCTTTCTGATTGTTCATAGTTTCATAGAATTTAAGGGAGGGGTTCTCAAACTGAGGGTCGTGACTCCTCAGGGGGTCGCAAGGTGATTAGGTGGGGGGTCACGAGCTGTCAGCCTCCGCCCCAAAGCCCGCTTTGCCTCCAGCATTTATAATGGTGTTAAATATATTTAAAAGTTTTTTTTAATTTATAAGGAGGGTCGCACTCAGAGGCTTGCTGTGTGAAAGGGGTCCCCAGTACAACCACTGGTTTAAGGCCAGAAAGTACCATTAGGTGTCATCTAATCTGACCCCCTCTATATAACAGGCCATTACATTTCATCTGGTTACCTAGCATTGAACCAAATAACTTGATTTGACGACATCCAGAGGTGGAGAATCTCCACCACTTCCTTTGGTAAGTGTACCAATAGTGAATCACTCTGACAGTTAAAAATGTGTGTCTAACTTTTCGTTTGAATTTGACTGGTTTCAGTTTCCAGTCATTAGTTTTTGTTTATGCCTTTTTCTGATAGAGTAGAGTCTGGTATTTTCTCCTCATGAAAGTATGAATAAACTGTAATTAACTCATCTCTCAATCTTTTTTTTTTTTAAATAAGATAAAGAGATTGAACTCTTTAAATGTCTCATTTTAAGGCATTTTTTCCAGCTCTTGAATCAGTTTTGTCGCTCTTTTCTGTACCTTCTCTGATTTTTCAACATCCTTTTTAAAATGTGGGTGGCAGAACTATAAGCAATATTCAAATATTGGTCTCACCAATGCTGTACATGATGCAAAATCACTTGCCTACTTTTACTTTCTATCCCCCTGGTTTATATATCCAAGGATCTCAGTGGCCCTTTTTGCCATCTAATCATTCTGGGGACTCGTGTTGATTTGCTTATCCACTGTAACCCCCTAAATCCTTGTCAGAGTCACTGCTTTCTATGCAGTTACCTTTATCAGCCAAATTTGCTGTCTCACCAAACAATGAAATCAGCTTTGTTTGACAAGAAAGACCTATTTCCTATAAAATCATGTTGACTGACATTAATTATATTCTTGTCTTTTAATTCTTTATCAATTAAATCCAGTACCAGCTTTTCCATTATTTTTCTGGAATTGATGTTAGGTTAACTGACCTATATTTACCTGGGTCATCCTGCTTTCTCTTTTTGAGTATAGCCACTTTCAACATTAATACTCTTACAGTGTTCTGGAATTTCCCTAGTCTTCCAAGATTTATTAAAAATTAACATCAGTGTGCCAGAGATTTCTTCAGCCAATTCTTTTAAGACTCTTTAGTGCAAGCTATTTGGGCCTGATGATTTTAAAATGTTTATCACTAGTAGATGATATTGTCTAACATCCTCCTCAGTAACTGACGAACTGAAAATTGCTTCATCACCCTCATGTGATCTGAGTACATCCTCCCTCGTCTTTAAAAAAAAAGTCAGAAATATTTATTGAACACTTCTGTCTTTTCTGCACCAATATTAACAATTTTACCATCTCCCTCTAGCATTGGGCCTATACCATTGCTAGGATTTCTTTTGTTCCTAATATACCAGGGATGGCCAAACTGTGGCCCATGAGCCACATGCGGCTCTTTTATAATTAAAGTGTGGCTTGCAGAGTCCCCCTCGGGGCTCCCCCATTCTCCACCTACCAGACTGAAGCGAGAGCTAGGGACCTCTGCCTTGCAACTGGGTGGTGGGATAGGGGCTTCTGCCCAGCAGGGAGGAGGGTCTCAGGGCTTCAGCCTCACAAGGTGTGCCTGCTGGAGTTCGGGGCTTCAGCAGGAGCAGGGCTGAAACCCCGAGCCCTGGCAGGTGCCTCCCAAGGTGCTGAAGCCCCGATTCCCTGCAGGTGTCCTCTGGCTCACAAACTTCTGAAAATTTTTGTATGCTGCTCAGAGGTCTGTAAGTTTGGCCACCCAGTAATATACTTAAAAAAACCTCCTTCCTATTGTCCTTAGCCCTGTCAGCCTGGATTTTTCCCTATGTGACCAGAGTCCCATTGGGGGCCAGCTATGGTCACTCAATTAGGGTGAACTGCAATGAATGGGGCAGACAATCCTCATAAAGCTGGTGGATATTGCAATGCTTAGATTTACCAACACAGCATAAAACAGCCTCTTGATTACCTTACTGGTTACTCAGAAGTCCAAACAACACAGTTCCCTTAAAGTGATCCAGCCTCAGGCCTCCATTCAGGTACCTAAGTCAAATATGATGATTTCTGAAAATTTTATTTCATCATATAAAAGAAAAGGTTCTACCAATCCCAAAGGATTGGACACATTACCTCCCAGGTTACTGAATATTCCAGATCTTGCCCAAATATACGCCACAGCCAATTCTTATTAACTCAGAGGTTCTCAAACTGGGGGTTGGGAGCCCTCAGGGGGTTGTGAGGTTATTACGGGGGGGTCGTGAGCTGTCAGCCTCCATCCCAAACCCCACTTTGCCTCCAGCATTTATAATGGTGTTAAATATATTAAGTGTTTTTAATTTATAAGGGGGGGGTGTCGCACGCAGAGGTTTGCTATGTGAAAGGGGTCACCAGTACAATAGTTTGAGAACCTCTGTATTAACTAAACTAAACTTTATTAAAAACAAAAGAGCGAGAGTATGGTTAAAAGATCAATATACATACAGACATGAGTTCAATTCTTAAGATTCAGATTCATAGCAGAGATGTGAGCTTTGTAGTTGCAAAGAGTTCTTTTGGAAATAGTTCGTAGGTCATAGTCCAATGTTCAAATCTCATATTCAGGGCGTACCAGCATAACTGGGACCTCAGTATTGCGATTCAAACTTCCCCTGATGAAGCTTAAGCAGATCTGAGATAACAGAATCAGGACCCAATGATCTTTTATACAATTTCATGTCCTTTTTGACAAGTTGGAGTTCAAAAGGTAATTAGGATGATTTTGAAGGCGGTCCATCACCAGTACTTAGCTATAGAATTAACATAAGGCAATTTGCTTGTTTCTCCACCATTCACAGATTATTTGCTATAGATCTCAAAGACAGATGTATACAGAGATATCCCATGTTTAGAATTCATTTAAATGCTACGATGTTCTTTTGTTTTCTGAATTATCAGAATACAGCATAGACAGGGATTGTTGATTACATCGTTGACCCTATTCGTACATATGTAAATATACAAAAACACAAACATTCTCTCCCCACATGTCTTTTGAGGGTTATTTATTTTGCAGGATGTTTAACCCTTTCTAGCCTTGCATCACACCCTAATTCCTTCAGCTTCCCATATCAATTTTCCACATTTCAAAATTTCTAATTTATATTGATTGCTATCTCTTCCCCCCTTTTCCATTTGGTATATATTGCTTTTTATTTTTCATTGCTGACTTCATTTTGCCACTGAACCTGGGTGTGCTTTTCGCCAGTATTGTCCTCTTTTATGACTGTGGAATTGTGGCTTTTTGGCCTGTAGTGGGTTAGCGGTGGATCCTCCCACTCTGCCTCACTACATCAGTGGGCATCGCCCACAGTCAGGGATTTAGCAGAAGAGTAAACATTTGAAGGCTCTGGCCCTTAGGCAGGGCAGAGCCGCAAAGGCATATGGCTCGGGCCATTGGCAGGGCAGAGTCCTAAATGATCTAAAAATTTCCAGCCCTCAAGCACGGCAGGACAACAGCCAGTCATTGGGTTCTGGCCCTCAGGTGGGGGCAGAACAACTGGGCAGTATATGAGCTCTGGCCCTTAGGCAGAGCAAATGAGCAGTCTTGAGTGCTGGCCCTTAGGCAGGTGCAGAGCTGCAATTTAATCTTGGGACCCAGGCCCTCAAGCAGGATGGGGGACCAAAGAGTTTAGGAACTCAGGTCGCTGGCAAGGCGGAGCACCAAACAGTCTAGAGGCTCAGGCAGGGGGGTTCTCTGACCTCTGAGGCAGGCAGAGAAGTAGGCAGTCTATTACCTGGTGCCTTGGCTCAGGTAGGCGGCAGACAAATGCAGGCCTCATGGCCTACAGGTGGGGAGGCTGCCACCCCAGCGATAGAGGGACCAGTGCCCACTCGACTCCACCAGGTCCCAGCCCAGGGCCCTAACAGTGGCAGAGTGTTCCGCCACTGGGTCAGTGGGGAATCCAGCTGGAATACGCTGACCGCATTTCAGGCAGCAATGCGGTCAGACTGGTGTCAGCTATCCCTGGACCACTTCCTCCCCTCCCCTTGGGATGTACCTGGATCCGTGAGGTCCTCTGCTTCCCCAGGGTAGATAGGCAGTGGCAGTCCCGGCCACTCCTCAGTGCCTTAATCGGCTGCTGACTCCCACCGGTCCGGCCAGTCTTCAGCGGTGTAGGATCCTCCTTGGGCTCCAGTCCCTGGAGCAGGCAGAAGGCATCTGTCTCCTCCTGCGGCTCCCGCCCTACTGAGCTGCAGGTATCCTCCTTTATACTTCCTGTCCTGCCCCTTAACCAAGCCTGGCCAGACTCCACCCACCTCGGTTCAAGGGGCATCAGTGGGAGGCCACTCCACCTCACTACATAGTCATCCAAGAAACTCATCTTAAAGAACTCCCAATTTTCCTTCATGTATTTCGGTCTAAATTTTTCCTTCCAATTAGTTTTGCCCATAATTTCCCTCAGCTTCGGAAAATAAACCCTTTTGAAGTCTCCACCACAATAATCTATGCCTAAGTAACTATAAGGCTAGAGTGCAATGTGCTTTACTGGGGAATATTCTTGGAAAAGGCATAGTTAAGCTTCTAGGAAATGGTGCAGGATGAGTGAGGGCAGGTCTTCACTACGGGGGGGGGGCGATTTAAGATACGCAAATTCAGCTACGCGAATAGCGTAGCTGAATTCGACATATCGGAGCCGACTTACCCTGCTGTGAGGACGGCGGCAAAATCGACCTCCGCGGCTCCCAGTCGACGGCGCTTACTCCTACCTCCGCTGGTGGAGTAAGAGCGTCGATTCGGGGATCAATTGTCGCGTCCCCACGAGACGCGATAATTCGATCCCCGAGAGATCGATTTCTACCCGCCGATTCAGGCGGGTAGTGTAGACCTAACCTGAGAGAAGGGCAAAGGGTAAAGAAAGACAGCTGTGGAGAGTTGGTGATTCAGGGAGATGTGTGATGGAAAGAGATCAGAAGATATGGGGATAGCCTTAGAGGGGGAAAAATGATAAAGGTCCTAAGGAAAAAGAGAGAATGGGACAAACGGAGGATGGGAACAGAAATAATAAATGATAGAGAGGAAAACAGAAAGAAATGAAATATGATACAAAAGAATAGAATGTGTGTGTAAATGAGAGAATGAGAGAGAGATAGCAGTAAATACACATTTCTTTTTTCTATTTGCCAGGTAGGGTTGCTCCCATCATAGATATGATTTTATATTTGTAGTATAAAATTCAGATGATTTATTTTTGTTTGGTTTGGGGAGATGCATTGTGGGAGGTGCAGCAACATTTTTCTTTGCCTGAAAAAAATACATCTAAGGTTATCCCTACTCTAAAGCTACTTTGTACTACTCTGACTGTTAATTGTTTTCCTTCTCTTATATTTTTTTTAGAATGTATTTAGTCAGGTAGTTTCCCAAAATGTATTTTACTCCATCAAGTCAAAATGAAATTCCTCTGCTTTCTGCAGAGCATTTGCAGCTTTCTGCTCTCACAAACCCTCCTAGATAAGTTTTCTCTCTCTGCCCCAGTCCCTTTCACTCCCTATGTTCTGTTAGTGTTTACAGTTAGTTCTTGTTTTAAAATTCCAAAGCACCTGTTAAGCTGGTACTTGCAAAGTTAAATACCTATGTTTCCATGGAGAAAGTGGTGTTATAACATTGAAAAGGAAACTAAGGTGTCCTGACAATGGATCAAGTGCTTCTTGCTTTACTCATACAACTAGTCCCTACATAGTCAATATAACTACTTATGTGAGAAAGAAGTGCAGATTGTGTCCCAGTGGGTTTAATCTATATCCTCATTGTATAGCAGGAAAAAATGGTTTACTTTTCTTTTCACTTTTAGTGGTATACTGTGGAAAAGAGATTTTTCCTTTTCATTGTTAGAATTATTTTCTGAAGTTCTTTTTATTCCATATTCAGTCTAGTGTGGATTTAAATTTCTGTAAACTTTATAGAGATTGTCATAATTATGACATTTTGTAAACTTCCTTAAATGACCTGTTTACTCAGTAACCTTCTGCTAAGCTAACAATTAGCCATTTCAGCATAATGGAAGGAGGTTTTGGTATTTGGTATAATGTTTTTGGTATTGTAAATGTGACGCTCATTCCTTGTGGTTGTGCTAAAATCACTTTCAAACATTAATGTTAATTATGAGTTCATATAAATTATTTATGAACTGACTTTCTTTTACTGATATGAAATATACACATTTTGTTATTTAAATACTTTGAGCCAAATCCTTCAGCCATAACTTAGGCAAAAGTCCCATTGAAGTCCATACTCAGTCCTAAAGTCAAAGGGAGTTTTGTCTTAAGTAAAGTCTGCTGGATCAGGGCTTCTATTTCTTAACAAGTACATCATTTTTGTGTGTGTACACATTTTGAAGCACGAATTATTAAACTAGTATTTCTCTATTACTTTTTCTAGTGTTGTGAATATAGGGGGAAGGGTAGCAACCTTTATGTATCCTTGGCAGCTGTACTGGATTGCCTTACCTGTAAAGGGTTAAGCAGTTCAAATAACCTAGTTGGCACCAGACCAGAAGGACCAATGAGAAAAGAAGATACTTTCAAATCTGGGGGGGAAGGATTTATTTGTTGTTCTGTGTGTTGTTCCCTCTTCTGACAGAGGGAGAAGCCAAGCAGGTACAATATCTCCTGAAAATATACCTGGAATAATCCATCTAAAACCACAGAAACTGTGAGTAGGGCAAGGAAATGCGTTAGGTTATCTTTTGTTTTGGCTTGTCAATTTTCCTGTGCTACAGAGGTAGTTTCATTCCTGTTTTTGTAACTGTGAAGCCGAGCCCAGAGGGGAATGCTCTGTGTTTTAAATCTTTTTATTATCCTGTGAAGTTACTTTCCATCTTTATTTTGCAGGTGTGTTTCTTTTACTTTTTCCTTTATAATAAAAGTTCTTCTTTTAAGAACCTGATTGATTTCAGTGTCCTGAAAACAAAGGGTCTGGTTGTGCTCAGGTTGCTGAAGCAACTGGTTGGTATTTTAGTTTTAAGCCTCCCCAGGAAAGGGGGTGAAGGGGCTTGGGGGGATATATTGGGGGGAATAGGAATTCCAAGTGACCCTTCCCTGAATTTTTGTGTAAATCACTTGGTTGTGGCAGCAATACCAGTTCAAGGACAAGGAAAGGGATTTGTGCCTTGGAGAATTTTTAACCTAAGCTGGTAAAATATAAGTTTGGGGGTCTTTCATGTGGGTCCCCACATCTGTAGCTCAGAGTCAGGGGGAACCCTGACACGTAGACTAAAATTTTCCTTTAAAATGTATGTTAAAATGAAATTGAAACCAAAAGAATGTAATAGAAAAGTAGTTAGTACCTAGGATACAAATTCTGTCTGTTAATTGATTTTTTTTCACCTAGGTTCCAGCTCAGATTGTCCAAGAAGAAGAAATTGTGGCACCTTCCAGTACTACTGCTGATGAGGTTAGATTTATTTGTTTTCTCAGTAGGGGGGAAGTGTATAAATCTGTAAATTAAGAGTGGACTAGAATAGGAATCCTTGAATCTAACCTCTTTTTGAATTTCAGGGTTGAATGTGAAACAATTGTATTTGATTCTGAGATCCAAACCAACTAATGTAGCTTTAGTCCTATGTTGGATCCCAAACTGGGCTGGATCTATTTTCTTCTTTTGGTTTTGATGTCACTGAACTCACAAGAACATCTGATCTTATGAGATATACATTATTCAAAGGTAGTGGAAATCTTGCAGGATCATCTGAACTAACTATATTTATGTCATTTGGGGCTGCAGTTTTACAATAACAGTTCATAAAATTTCAGTTGCTCCTGAACCAGCCTTGACTGAGACTTGAACCTAGCCTATATCTAATCATCACTTCCTTAACCCATCTGTACCATAAGTTAAAATGCATACATTTGTAGTAATGTAATATGTCCTTAATTTTCAAAACCAACCCTAAAGTTAAGTTCATAAGTCCATATTTAGGCACTTAAATAAGTAGTTTGATTTTCCAAAGTGCTGTGCATCCAGCAGCTCACAGAAGCCAAGGGAAGTAGCTGGCTGTTGAGCACTTTTGAAACTCAGGCTATGTATTTTTGTCCCTAAATTTGGATTCACGAACCTAACATTAGGTACTTGTTTTTGAAAATCTTGGCCTAGATTTTTATTCATATTTTATTTAAAAAGATTTTAAGAGAAAGTGTTAACTCTAAGCCTTGTGCAGTACACAGTGTGGCAGAAACCGTAGCCCCATAGAAGTCAGTGGGATTTTGCCGTTGCTTTCAATAGGGCTAGGATTTCATCCAGTATGTAGTTTTCATTCTGAGGGAGTTGTTAATCTGCAAAGCATTGCTCCTGTATCAATGCCTTCCCCTTTGGGCACTATACAATGAAAAATGGAGTCAGTGTGGTCTAGTAATTAGAACAGAACACTGCGCAAAGGATACCAAAGTTCTCTTTCTAAGGGCAGCTCTACACTACCACTTAAGTTGATCTAACTTACGTCACGCCTGCCCTGAGCCACACAAGTTTTGCACTTTCCACAACAGCGCTATGTCAGTAGGAGATGCTTTCCCGCCAACATAGCTTCTGCTTCTCGCAGAGGTGGAGTAATTTATGCCAACGGGAGACCACTCTCCTGTCAGCATAGTGCATCTTCACCAGATGCACTACAGTGGTGCAACTGAACTGATGTAGCGCTGTAGTGTAGAATTGCCCTAATTCTCCCAAAGTATGACCATGGACAAGGTCTCTGTGCCTTGCTTTAGCCATCTGTAAAATGTATGTAATAGTATCTACCTCACAAGTATGTTGTAAGGTTTGCTTAATTTGTGTCTTTAATGTGCCTTAAACTGACAATTGTCAAAGAATGTTCAGCACCTAGAGCCTAATGCACACAAATTCCACCACTTTCAAACCCAGAGCAGCTGTGAAAGACAGTGTATGCTGGCTCCAAGGTACACCAACCTGTACAGATGAAAGGTTGGTCTGCTACAGTTGTGATAACTACAAGATTTTGGTAGGATAGCTTTACTTTTAATTAAGGCTCAGTGCACTCAAAAATAATATTCTTTATTATAGGCCGAAGGGGTGTGGTGATATACAAGACAGTTTTCTCAGATTAATTAAACGATATAAAAAAGGAATAAATAGAAGAAAAGTGTTTGTAATCAATATCGTTTAATCAAAATGGTTCAAGCCTGTATTAAACACACATTTGCTTCTGTTTTTATTTCAATGCCACAAGTAAGCCAAAGGCTGGTTTGTAGGCACTGTGCCCTTTGCAACATAAATAATAGGTAACTAAATGTATCAGTAATGGAGTAAGTAGCTTTGATCCCAGATTCCACAGGATAATTAGAAACAAACCTTTAAGATAATTATTTGTAAGAATATGCCCAATAATTATTAATCACTAACACACATCCCCTTCCATAGATTTATAACCAATTTATACCCTGTAGCTAGAGAACTGGACATACTGTTAAAATCTGATAGATTATTTTAAAGACCTAATGCAAATCTAGATATTATTCTCATAATCTCTCACATAGTGCTTTCCATTTTCAAATTAATTTACAAACATCAGTTAATGTTCACAATGAGCCTTTGAGTAAAGCATTATAGAATCACAGAATCTTAGAATATCAGGGTTGGAAGGAACCTCAGGAGGTCATCTAGTCCAACCCCCTGCTCAAAGCAGGACCAATCCCCAACTAAGTCATCCCAGCCAGGGCTTTGTCAAGCCTGACCTTAAAAACCTCTAAGGAAGGAGATTCCACCACCTCCCTAGGTAACCCATTCCAGTGCTTCACCACCCTCCTAGTGAAAAAGTTTTTCCTAATATCCAACCTAAACCTCCCCCACTGCAACTTGAGACTATTGCTCCTTGTTCTGTCATCTGGTACCACTGAGAACAGTCTAGATCCATCCTCTTTGGAACCAGGCTCCTAGAGTTTATATGGAAGAAACAAAGATGTTAAATTATATGCCTGAAACACAGAGTTAATCAGTATCAGAACAGGGATTAATAGTATCACAAATAATAAACAATTAATAATTCCATGAAATAACCGTTCACTTCCAGCAAACTTTTTTTTTCTTATAGTGGGGTTTGCAGAATGAGGAGTGGGGAGGAGGTATTTGCAAACCATAGTGATAACAAGGAACAGTGGTGAAAACTAAGGCCAACTATGGTACCTGGATCCTGAAACCTTTTGTTCTGAATGTGTTTGCTGAAGTTATATGTGGTAGATACACACTCACTCACTTTTTCCTAGCTGGAACTGGAAGATATATTTTTTTGGTGGAAAAAAGAAAAGATTATGGGTGAGGCAGTTACTACTTGTAATGACTCAGCAGCTGGGAGACGCATTGCCATCCGCTGCTAAGGCAGTTTAATGGCTCAGTCCAAGATTTTAAAAAATGGGTGACTAAGGTTAGGGCCCCATAATCCTTATTTGGGTACCTTAATATGGATTTAGGAGCCTGATATTAAGCACCTTATTTTGCAAATTTTGGACTTAGAACTTGAAGTCACTGTCAAAACTGATCAGGCCCAAGTCATATGCAGGGAACATGGACCTAGGAGTTTGGATCTGCCTACATAAAACTATTTTTGGTAGTTATCATTCCAAGTGTGAAGGACACACACAAATGAAATATAGAGAGTCTCTTATTTCAGTAATAACTCCAATAAAGTCAGGATATGGGAGTTCTTTACTGGCATTGTGTGGAAGGAAAGGGGAATCTTCTAGATTTATTGTGGCATTGCCCAAAAAACAGATACTGGGAAGAGGAAGCTAAATATAATTTTAAATACAAATCTACTGAGAGATCTGATATCAAAGGAGTGCTCTGATTAGCAAATATATAAATGAATAAATCTGAAAGTTGTTAGGGGTTTGTGTCCTCCAAAACAGTTCTGAGTAAGAACATCTTCATTTGTGAAAAGAACATTTGCAAGAAACTGAAAATCATCTATCAATCTGAACATTGAGGACTGAAATAATGAAATGAGTGACCTTGTGGCATTTGAAGGGATACTGTTTAAGAGGAAGAACAAATAATTTTGAATAAATATGGAGTGTTTTTGCACCTTTATATGACCTTTAACAGTCATAACAGATCAAATCCAGAAGTATTTACAGTTTTGTCTGAGAAAAAAATAAGTAAAAGCTGAGTAAGGACTTTAGGCTCTGTCTGTCTGATCATACTTCCAGTGTACTGTACTGTCACTGTTGTACTGCTTCTAATATAGTTGTAACGGATATTTTTAAATACCCTTTTATTCCAAGTTCTAGTTTTACATTTTTAGATCCATATTGCAGCTTTAAACAAGTTTGCCAGGAGTGTCAGGGGAGCAAAGTGTGGCTTTTGAAAGGGGGTAGTGTATGTTCCACTCTGCAGTCTTCACCTGCCTAGCTCCTAGCTCTTTGCCGCTGTGGGGAGAGAAGACTTCTCCCTAGTCCCTTCCAGCCCCATAATCACGGCCTGAGACACAAGACTCTAGCAGGCTATTCACAGGGTGATCTCAAGGTTGAGATTACAGAATGCTTCTGCTTGAGAAGAGGATGAGCTACTTGTAGCTTTCCTTCTCTTCTACAGTTATGCACCTTCAAAGGGCTAGTCCCAGTTTTGCCCTGAGGGCCATACTCTGCCCTTAGAATTGAACACAAAGGGAATTGTGCCTGCATATCTGAAAGCAGAACTCAACCCCTTGTATTGCGATTAAAAAAAAAAAAAGTAAATGACAAAACATGTATAATTTGGCATATTGATCCAAAATGTTAGCATACCTGAATGCTTGTGATCATGTCATTATATTCTTCATGGAAAAAAGATTAAACTTGTTTGTCTTTGTAATTCTCCAAGCACTATGTCTCTTGGAAAATTGATGCCTATAACTTACTTTTAGTAAAAATGTACAAACACTGTTCAGGTCATTAAAATACAGTAAAAAAGTCAACTTGAGATTTAATAGAACTTACAGTAAAGGAAAAAGGTGTGCATGTCAAAACTGTTCTTTACACATTTTCCGTGTGTGAGATTAAAACAGAGCAAAGAAAGAGTGATAAATGTTAGTAATGGGATTGCAACTGAAAGTGCAAGGGACTGATCGTTATATCTTTTTTTATAGGTTGAGGAAGGTGGCAGTCCCTATGAGGATATTGAGAAAAAGGTTTGTATAAAACAGAAGTATGCTAATTGCTTCTGCTTAATGTATGCAATATCCTTTTTTTTTTTTTTTTTACATTAAAAGGATAGTGTCAATCATTTAAATTCAGGTAATCAGTAGAACTGGAAGAGCTTTAAAAAAAATCCACTGTTTTCCTGTATAGGAAAGGAAATATGAAACAATACGCTGAGTACAGTACTGTAGGTTAGAAGGAAATTTATATGTATTTCTAACTGTTTGTTGAGCAATAGTTCAACTAGAAAACAATACATCTCAAGTGCAATAGCACTCCTAATTACTGTGGGTTAGATTGTATTGATGACCACATAGGCAAATGAGTAACCATGGACTATTCATTTGAGTAAGTACCCACCATAAGACCATAAGAACGGCCATACTGGGTCAGACCAAAGATCCATCTAGCCCAGTATCCTGTCTTCCGACAGTGGCCAATGCCAGGTGCCCCAGAGGGAATGAACAGAACAGGTAATCATCAAGTGATCCATCCTGTAGCCCATTCCCAGCTTCTGGCAAAGAGACTAGGGACACCATCCCTGCCCATCCTGGCTAATAGCCATTGATGGACCTATCCTCCAGGAATTTATCTAGTTCTTTTTTGAACCCTGTTATAGTCTTGGCCTTCACAATGTCCTCCGGCAAGGAGTTCCACAGGTTGACTGTGCGTTGTGTGGAAAAAATGCTTCCTTTTATTTGTTTTAAACCTGCTGCCTAATAATTTCATTTGGTGGCCCCTACTTCTTGTGTTATGAGAAGGAGTAAATAACACTTCCTTTTTACTTTCTTCACACCAGTCATGATTTTATAGACCTCTATCCTATCCTCCCTTAGTTGTCTCTTTTACAAGCTGAAAAGTCCCAGGCTTATTAATCTCTCCTCATACAGCAGCCATTCCCTAATCATTTTTGATGCCCTTTTCTGAACCTTTTCTAATTCCAATATATCTTTTTTGAGATGTGGTGACCACATCTGCGTGCAGTATTCAAGATGTGGGCGTATCATGAATTTATATAGAGGCAATATATAACCATGTAACAAGGTTGGGACTCACCACCGCAGCGCCTCCTACTGGTTACTCCGGGAATTAGCTCAGTCCAGTGGAGCGTCCCCTCTCGGTGGTATCCCGCCCGTTGTCTTGCCCTCGGTTGACTTCTGAGCCCATGTCGCTCACCAACTCGCGGTGTCCTCTTAAGGACCACTGCCCTCCGGCAGTGCCCCTTAGTCCTTACACACACCCTTCCGGGGGCGGGGGGGTCAATCAGCAGTCTCTATGTCCAGCCACTGTGGTCAACCACACACCCCAAAGTCTAATCCCTCCTGTCAGGGATCTGGTGTGGTCTATAATGGCCGCTCCCTACGGCCAATGGATGGGTGTACTGCAAGGGGGGAAAAGGGGGACCCAGGCCCACCCTCTACTCTGGGTCCCGGCCCAGGGACCCTCTGGCGGCAGCCTCGCTGTCCTCCTCCTCTCCCCTCCATCTGTCCATTTCCCTGGGCCGCTTCCCCTACGGCCCCTTGCACCCGCTAGGCCCTTCCCTTCATGGCCTGTAGCCTGGCAGGCCTCAGGCTAGAGCTCCTCGTTGCTCCCCGAGCCTGGCCTGCACTGCGCTGTCCACAGTGCTAGTCTCCCTGCTCTGGAGACTGACCTTCCCCTCTCAGAGGCCCAGGACAGACGGACTCTGCCCTTCCTGGGCAGCCTTCTTATAGGGCTGAGCCTGGCCCTGATTGGCTGTCTCCAACCTGGGCCCTGATTGGCTCCCAATAAGCCTTTCTCCCATTGGCTGTGCGTCTGCGCAAGCCCACTGGCCTGCCACAGCCCATACTCTCAGGGAGTGGGGCAGCCGCCCCACTACAAACCACCATAAGTTTCCCCGTCTGAGGCAGAAAGACAGCTTGATTGCTTCTAGATTATAAACTCTTTGGGACAGGGACCATCTTTTTGTTTCGTTTGCCAAGCACTAGCACATCAGAGTCCTGGTGTATGACTAGTAATACAAAGTATTATAATAATAATAGCAGAGGCAATGCTTGGGAGGCATGTTGGGTCATATGCCCCGCCCCCGCCCCAGATTTGCAGCTTGGCTTGTACTGAGCATGCTCACACAGACTGAGTATTGTCAGTAACACTGCTGAAGCGGGCTGCCCTCACTCTGCCCCTCCCCTGCAACTATCGGCAGGCATGGGTCGTCTCTGAATAATAGATTTTCAAAAACTTTTGTAGTGTAAGATTATCTTTACCACATACTAAGATAGACTTATCAAGTCCCAATGGAAGATTATTAAACTGTATGAGCAATATGCAGTTACTGCTGAAATTCTGTGACAGAGTTTCTGGTAATATGGGGAAAAAACATGTATATTCAAAAACATAATACAACTTTTTTTTATTTTGCAATGAGAAGACATAACTAAAAATTGCATTTTGAAATGAAATGTCAAATTGTTTCGTTTTGATGGCAAATGTCAATATTTTTTCTTTTGACATATACTCAGACTTTTTGGGAATATTTTGATCTATGGATTATTTATTATTATTATATTATATTATATTATCCTCATTGATATTTTGAGTTTCTGTTCCAGTTTAGAACAGAAACTAAGTTCAAAATGTTGAAATTTCCCCATGGGACAAAAATTCCATTTCACATCCAGCTCTAGCAATAAGCAACTAAAGTATCGTTCCTGTTGTTAGCAGCAGTGTGTTTAGTTCATGGAGGATGGGTCCATCGATGGTTATTAGCCAAGAAGGTCAGGGACGCAATCCCATGCTGAGGGTGTCCCTACACCTCCAAGTGACGGGGAATGGATCACTTGAAATTGCTCTGTTCTGTTCATTCCCTCTGAAACATCTAGCACAGGCCACTGTCAGAGACAGGATACTGGGGTAGATGGACCATTGGTCTGACCCGCTATGGCCGTTCTTACGTTGTTATATTTTTCACTCTGTTTTTTAAACTTGAAGTGGGGTTGTACTCTGAAAAAATGGCACCATGGAGTTCCATATTTACTGCCTGTCAGTGATTTTCAGAATCAATTTTCTCATTTTACAAATAAAAAGGAGGTTTATCTAATTGCTATTTCTGTAAACTTAGCCTGATATCTGAAAACCAAGCTCATTTTTGCAACATCACTAAAAATAAAGATTCTGCATTTGGAATTCAAGGCTTGATCCCGTAAAACCTTAGTCATGTGATTACTCCTCACTCATATGAGCAGTCATGTTGACTGAAATAGTATTACTTTTGGGGGTAAAGTTTGCAGGAATGGGCCCTAAATTAGAGATTCTGCTGATATCCATAAAGCAAAATAAAGTCCAGGCCCTTCCCCATAGCTCTATTGGCTCTTCAGTACTAATTAAAGTAAAAGGTAATACAAACTTAATTTTGTCACACTAAGCAGATATGACTCAAGTTATAATCAAGGAGCAGATATATTGAGTAAGATTATGCTAGGTCAGATTTTCCACTATGTTACACCAGTTTTACATCGGTGTTACTCTATCACATGTCTTCCCATTACAAAGCAGATCAGGTGGGCTAACACAGGGGCTGCTCTATTGGAGAGAGATTTAGAGCACACTTCTGATCTCCTGATTTCCAGAGGATTTTCAGGGGCATGATGAATCGCATTCATGGCTATGGAAAGGGTAATGTTGCAGGCAGCAAAGAAACTGGGTTTTCAAATAGGGGTAGAAACAGAGGTTTTGTGGAGGCAAACCCTAGGAATAAGTGAAGCTTAGGAGAAAATTTAGGCTGAAATATACCGTTAAGTTAACAATAAAGGCAAATCCCAGGGAGGTGAGTTTGGACACCAATCCATTGTGCATGTGTGCTGTGCAACAGGGATTTTGCCATTTTACATACATGGAGGATTCAAAGAGACTTTCATCTGTCACTTGTGTCCCCTGTGCACCAGCTGGTTATAGTAATCATTCCTCTGCTCTTTTCTTGTGCCCCAGTGGTCACCAGTAGGACAGGAGGTGGCAGGGTAGGATGAGCATACCACACTTGGTTTAGGGGTGTAGCAGCAGGTGCATGCCCCCTGATCACTGGGAACTCCCTGAGGCCTTTCTGTGCTTCCACTGGGTAATGGGGCTCCATCGTTCAGATACCACAGTTTGTTATACAAACTTAGACCAAAGGGTCAGACGCTTCCTAATTGCTGTAGGCTGAGCTGTGCACCCAATGAGGGAGAGCAACATATGAAGCTGCTGCCTTTGACACATGTAGGCAACTTCAGGGTGGGGCAGATTCCTTTGTCTGCAACAGTTTGGTGAGGGGGATGGGATGTGTAGGGAGTAGTGTAGGCTGGGGACCAGTAGTGGGCAGTGCTACAGATTCTAGCAAGTGCCCCTTCCTGGCCACCCACTAGGACTGCTGTGAGGGGAATCCAAGCCCTTTTGCTCTGGATCCCCAGGGTGTTTCAAGTTCCTGGAGTCTGAATGCAGTCCAGCTACTGCTCTCAATCTTAGGCACACTCTCAGAGTGCAGACCTTCTATCTAGCACCCCCTCCACGTGTTGGAATCTGCTGTGCCACTGCCTGGCCTCTCTGGGCACAGCTCTGACCCTTCAGACTTCCCTGTACTTAAACACACCACTCTTCCAATAGTCCTCTGAAGAGGGATGAAGCTTTTGGTTTACAGTTTAACACTTACAGAGGCAGTCAGTAGTTAATGGAATGCTTTACGAAATTGCATGTCATCCTTAGGCAGGGACCATGCTAATCTTCTGTGTATCATTCCAATTTTAGTATATGTGCTGCTGACACAAGCAATGGTTGTGAAACAGACAAAACACACACACATACTGTGTACAAACTATCACCTCTATGCTCATTACTTAACTGATAAAGCACCGGAGAGAACAGATCATACAAAATAATAAAACATCCAAAAAGCAACGTTCCTCTGTTGGAAGTCCTTGGGGGATCATCTGTGTTCCGGCCGGTACGTAAGCAGGCAGGCAGTGTCCTCCACCTCCTTGACAACCCTGGCCTTGCAGCAGCCTCCCTTCACCTTAATCTGGTGCAAAATGGTTCTTAGTCTCAAGTCTAGTCCACCCTACAGACTGTTGACCCGTTCTTTCCCAGCTACCCAGAACACACAGGTTCACAGACTCTCTTGAGCTGAAGAAATATGTTCATTATTTGCTGCTTCAGTGAGTGATCACTCCACTGTGTATTCCACCTATCACCCCCACAGGCTATTCTTGCAGTTGGGGATTTGCTGCTATGCAGGGAAGCTTTGGCTATACCCCTTTTTTCCTCCGATATAAGGGTGTAGGTCTGTTATGTATGGTGGCTCTGTGCCATCAGAGGAGACCCCTATACAGAAGGACTCCTCCACTGACCAGATCTGCCAGCTTTTAGGTAGCTGTGCACCAGGAAAAAGCACAAAGCTACCGTAATGGAATTTGTCTCAATTTTTGTTTTTTGTTGGAATGGGCACAAAGGCCCAAAACTACATGACAGGTTTCATTTTAACCAATCTCCATCCAGCTGATCCACTGCCTCATATTAGGGCAAACTTTTACTTTTCAACAGGGGTTTTACAGTTCAGGGCAATTGCATCTGTATTCCCTTCTCTGGTCCCTTGAGGGCACCCGCTGTAGGCTCCAGGCTCCTCAGCCATTACCTCTCCTGGGAGTGTCTCTCGCTTCTGACTGGGGATTTCTCCAGGCTGCACAGCTGGCTGCCTATACTGTAATGTTCCCAGCAAGTCAGGCTGCCTAAATAGGCCAGCGTCTTCACTTCGCTTTTTCTTTGAAGACGATGGAAAGCTGTAACTGCCAGAAGTTATAAGTTACCACACAGCTCTTTATAAGCAAGCACATTTATTCTTAAGGTGAAATCATTGCAGTGAAATCATGTTTAAAACAATAAAAGAACCTAAACACATGCTAAAAAGCTTACCAAAGGTCACCCCAACTCTAGCCTCACGCTCTGACAGGTGTCAGCTCTTCTAACACTTTCCTAAAAATTGCCCCTTCCTGCAAAAGGTTCTGTCTGTTTGCTGAATCAGACAGAAAACGCTGTCAGTTTAAACTCAGGCATTTATCGAAAAGTCCTTTCTTTGTCTGTTGGCCTGTGGAGAATCCAGTTTGAACTAGTGTAGGTGAACCTCCCCAGTAGGTGGTACTTTCTGGAAATGTTACAACCTGAGTGAATTTTCTGGATCACGCCCCCCCCCCCCCACACCCAGTTCTTAGTACCTGGAGGACTGTGGTTACCCTCCCTCAAGGAACTACATACAATCCCTGGCTCACAGTGACAAAGTTAATATAATAAGATCTCCCAAAGATATTGCAGGGATAAACAGGGGGGACAAATTCTGTGAATAGTAAGGGTGGCACAACTCCAAAAGTTTGCACACTCACTTAGGAGTTCTTTTACAGCCTAATGCTGTAATAGCTCCCCATAAGGAAGTTTTTCACTATATCTAACCTTCCTTGATTCCATCCAATTACTCCAAATTACACCTAAATAATTCTCTTTTATCTTTTGGGCCAAATTCTTCCTTGGAAATTATGTCCAAGAAAATAATTTAAATTGTGTTTGAATTTGGTTTTTTGTATGCTTCAGATATTTGTAGACTGCTAGCAAGTCTCCCCTCATTTTCTTGTAGCCATTCTATCCACGTTAGCTGTTTTAATTTTTCCTTATAAGTCAATCCATCACAGTCTCTGAACCTGTTGCATAGAAAAATATTGATGATTTTTATTTCAGGAAAAGAAGAAAGAATGGAGCTTCAAAAATATGTTTGGATTCTTTCTCAAAAAGCCTGGAGAAGGTACGTTATGCAGTTATTGATGGATTAGAAAGAACGCCTGCACAATACACATTTACAACAGAGAACTAATACAATCATCCTAATTTTGTGTTAGATGTAGCAGACTTTCACCATCCTGCATAAACACTCCCAGTCAAATCTCTGATTGTAGGTTTCATACACTGAATGATGTAGATTAGGAATCTCTTGAATCAGCAGATTTGAAATTTGAGCTGCAAGCCAGCATGTATAAGTGTATTGAACTGGCCGATGAGGGTCTGAGTGAAAAAAGGACTTAGCAACAGTTTTCCCCCTGCTGCTAAATTATGAATTTGCTCTTTGTCAGATTGTTAGCCAACTTTATTTCAAAGTTATTGTTATGCTCTCTCATATAGCTAATAGGTTGGCTAGTGCCTAGACTCTGGCTGTCCGCCTTGGGGTGGCAGCAGCAGCACAGAAGTAATGGTGGCAATGGGGAGTTTAGTTTGCTGTGAAAAGTGATATTGACAAATATCAGTTTTCACATTGCCTCCCTTACTTCTGTGTTGCTGCTGACAGCGGCGCTGCCTTCAGAGCTGGGTGCCTGGCCAGCAGCCGCTGCTCTCTTCTCTGCCTTCAGAGCTGGGTTGCTGTATGTGTACTTGGTGTGTGTGTGTAAATGACTGCAGACACAAAGAAAGGGGGCCCAATCAAATAGTTTGAGAACCACTGCTATAGAGGGCTCATGGAATAATTCCACGTTGACAGCTATAGCCTGAACCCTAACTCTTGCCAGTTCTCTTGGGAATGCGTGCCACTGGAGCACAGGTGAATAGAAAAGAGCGTGGATGGTATGACACATGAAAATAATTCATGCCCGTGATCTGATGATGGAGGAAAGTTTTACAGTGAGGGGAAAGGGCAAAGCCACCGGTGTAGTGATGCTGGTGGTTGTAGTCACACATCTGAATGTAGGTGGCTCACAACACCAATTGTAAATGCTTCATGGAATATTAGGACTTTATGCAACAACCACCAGCCGACCTGAGAGAGGCACAGCACTTGTAAGGAAACTGGCGAGGTATAGGATTGACAGTGCTGCACTTGGTGAAACCAGACTCTCTGACAAAGGGCAACTCGCAGAGATCAGTGCAGGGTACATATTCTTCTGGTGAGGTCACCATCCTCAGAGCCACAACAATTGGGTGTTGGCTTTGCCATTAGCAACTCCAGTGCTTCCAAGTTGGAAAGTCTATCTAATGGCATAAGTGATAGTCTTATGGCTCTATGGTTGCCATTGAAACATAAGTGGTATGTTACCATCATTAGCGCTTGTACTCCTATCATGACAAATGCCGACAATGAGAAAGAAAAGTTCTATAGTGACTTAGACAAACTTAGTGTATCTACATCAGTATCAAACTGATTATCATGGAGGACTTTAATACAAGGGTTGGCAGTAACATGGAAATCTGGCAGCCTGCCATTGGACAGTATGGCACTGGAAAGGAGAATAGCAATGGAACTCTGCTACTTAGTGACTGTTAAGTGGCAATTAGTGATCACAAATACGTTTTTCTACCTACCAGACAAAAAACAAAAACAAAAAGAGATCATGGATGCACTCAAGACCCAAACAATGGGATCTTATTGACTACCATCCATCCGTAAGATCTACAGGATGTACAAATCATTGCAGCCATGCGTAGGGCAGACTGCTGGACAGATCTGCTCCAAACTATTACTAGTAAGTCGACCAGTGTGTCATAAGTCATCTAAGCCAATCAGACTACTTAACATAAAGCGATTACAAGATGAAGCTACACAAGTGGAGCTCTGTAATAATATTACTGCAGCTTTGTCTGACTGTGCTGTCTTGGCTACTACTGCTAATGTAAACAGTGGGTGGGCTACTTTTCATGACATGGTACATCAAGCTGCTCCTGACAATTTGGGTATAGCAAAATGACATCATCGATTAGTTTGACAAGAGTGGTCCAGAAATTCAACAGCGACTCACTAAAAAACATGAGCTGCATCCTCAAATTGTTGCATCCCAGGTCCCTGTAGGTAGTTATAATATACAAGAATCTGTGTCATGAGTAGGGATCCTAATTTTCCATGTTAAAAAAACAAAGTTCTCCAATTAAAAAAAAAAGAAGAATCTTAATTTTTCTGTGATTAAAATGAAACACTGAACTTTAGTTTCCCTAGCTACAATATATAAGGTATCAGTTAAACACAATATTTTATTGATATATTTACAATTTTTAAGCAAGTTTGAAGCCTCCTAGTGCCATCAATCATTATAATAAAATTAATAGAATTGCAATTTATATTTGTCTGCATTCAAACATATTCTACAGCCTTGCTGTATACGGTATAGAACAGCACATTGATGTTAATGTGAAATTTGTCCTTGCCAAACTCAGTCTTTAGGGGTGATTTTTAAAGTTTTCAGCATCTTTTCATAACTTTAATTACTCATGTCTGGAGGCTGAAGTGAAATTTGAGATGTATTAAATTCCTATATGCTATGGAATAACCTTTAAACACTGGAAGCAGTTTATTGGCGTATGTTTAGCCATGTAAATTTAAATCACATTAAAAAATCATCCACAAGAGGGGGAGGTTGCTCACACTGAATAAGTGACACTGGTACTTTCAGTAAAATTTAGTTAATAGATGTTTTTATTTTTTCACAAAATGTAAAAATTAAAGATTCTATAAAAATGCAAATTCCACATTTTTCTGTGGGAAATGGATTTCTAGGATCCCTGGTCATGAGATCCAATCTAAGCTTAGAGACATACAGAATCAATGGTGGAATGCCAAGGCATATGAAATCCAGGGCTATGCTGACCCTCATGAGAACAAAGACTTTGTGCTGTTTTGAAGACATATATGTTCCTACACATACCACTACAGTGCCTTTGAAGAGTGTGGACAGCCTAACACTTAAGCAAGTTCTTAAATAAACTTCTGAAACAGGACTTGAGTTAGCTGTTTCATGCAGCCTTTCATGTCATATCACAGTCATATCTGATTTATAATACTGTGTGTATATCCTTCATAATTTCATAACATAACAGTAGGACACTGTGCCTATGCTTTCTTTTTACAAAGTTATATTGTAAAAGTATTACAACATTTTGACTTTTTATTACATGAACACATCTCACTGGAGACACATCTGGAAATAATTTGTTATTAACTGTATTGTATTTTAATTATATGAATTATAAATTACATATTTTGGGTATTTTTAGATGCACATTTTTAAAGAAGTAGTTACATGTTCACCTGGCTGGTGTACATCAGGAGCATGCAGAGTTGTGCCTTTAAAAATCTGTTCTGTAACTGCTTCGTGATAGAGAAATTTGCAGAGACATAGGATCATATATTATTTTATATTCACACTACCCCCCCGACTTCGGACTAAGGTGGTGGTCCACACTACCCCCCCACTTCGGACTAAGGTTAATAACGTAGCTGAATTCGAAGTACCTTAGTCCGAACTTACCGCGGGTCCAGACGCGGCAGGAAGGCTCCCCCGTCGATGCCGCGTACTCCTCTCGCCGAGCTGGAGTACCGGCGTCGACGGCGAGCACTTCCGGGATCGATTTATCGCGTCTAAACCAGACGCGATAAATCGATCCCAGAACATCGATTGCCTGCCGTCGGACCCTCCGGTAAGTGTAGACGTACACAAATAACTATTTGTTAACATTTGATGACTGTGGTTGTGGTGCAAAGATTTATTTCCTTGTCAAGGCAGTGGACTCAGGCTTTTACTTACAGCAAGAGGGCTGCTTTAATGCTTGTCCCAGATAGTTATTTCATTTATCTAATCCATTCTGAACTGTCTTCCTCTTTTTCTCTTCCAATAGTGTGATCTTTACTACTACTACCATATTCTAGCCATTAGCTATTCAGTGTGAGATAGACCTTCACTGTTTCACCTTTTCATGAGAATTATTATTTTTCCTACTGTCAAGGCTATTATGAGCCATTTTGTCAATGGTGAGGGTGTATTAATTTGGAAGGACAAGGAGTAGTAATAATATCTTGATCATGGGATATTTATTTCTAAGGCTGTGGAGAGGTTATTAAATATTTCTGGCCAAAAAAGTCAGTTCAGAATATGAAAATCTTATGTGTGCAATACTAGCTCTTTGCTGATGTTCAGAGAATTGTAATCCTTCGCAGACATTTCTTTCATCCAATCATTCTGATTTTGAGGGCGACTTCGACAGTCTTCGTTTGTATTAGGGGATGTTTGCATGGATTCATAGACCAGTTTGAGAAGAACAATGTTTACCACACAGAGCCATTGCCTGGTTGTGTTGACAACTGCATGTTGTTTCTGTACCTGGCGCTGTGCTTCCAACTGTGCAATATTTTCTCAAAGTTTTGGACACCCATCCTTACAGCATGGTGCCATGCTATGCGGTCAGCTGCCAGTTGCTCGAAGATCAAATCAGATCTATTCATCGTGTGCAGATTTTGTTTTGAGAATCTTTGAAGCGTTTCATCTCCCCTCCACAATTGCCAGAGCTTAATTTGGAATATAGTATTTGTTTTGATAGACAGGTCTCAGGCATATGAATTATGTGACCAGCGCATCACAGCTGGGCATAAAGCAAATGAGCCTCAATACCAACCAAACCGGCTTTTGCCAAAACTTCAGTGTTGGACACCCAATCCTGCCATTTGATGGCCAGCATCTGCTGTATGTGTCACAAATGGAAACCGTCAAGCTTCTTAATGTGCCGTTGATAACAGGGCCATGTTTCACATCCATAGAGCAATGTTGTGAGGACAATAGCATTATACACTGTGATTTTTTTCTGTAAACAGGTTTTGTGTTACTTCCAGATTTGGTGATAAAGGTGACCATATGCAGCACTGGCTTTCTTAATTAATGGGTCTGCAAAGATGTACTTACAGGCTTATTGCATTTTTAACCCTGATAGAGTCCTACTTTATATACTCTATGGGAGAGGGGGCGGGTTACATTAAAACCTATTGTGTATCTTTCTGAAAACCCCTTAATACTGCTGAGTTGGTGTTTGTCATTTTCCGTACTGTTTTCCAGTCTCTTTTGTTGAACTGGAGTTTTTAGCTCATTTGCCTGTTTGATTTTTTACATTTATGGCAACAGATTTGATAGAGTTCAGCTATCAACATATATTGTACATAACCTGCTCTATTTCCAAAACTCTTTCTTGTATGGAACTCCTAGAGGTTCTGAACCTGCATTCTTTATACATCTAAAACTTCCACTGCTTCCAGTGATGGTGTTTGGTGCCGAAGGAATGCAAGATTAGGCTAATAGTAGAGCTGTCTGAAATTTTTTGGCTGAATTAAAAATAAATAAATGCAGATTTGGTGACATGGAAATGTTTTGCAATTTCACTGAATTGTTCATGTGGAAAACAAAACAAAACTCCCCCCCTCCAAAAAAAATTTAAACATTTTATTTTATTTTGACATTTCCAAAACAAAACATTTAGATGTTTTTTGGTGCAAAACAATTCTTTAGAAATTTCTTTCAAATTTTATTTAAAATACCTTCAAAGCAGCTCTCCCTTCCACTTGAAATCTAAACAAAAAATTTAATTTGACCTTTAATTTTTTTTTTGACTATTCACTTTGCTGAAAATTTCATTTTCAGTGCAGTCTGAAAGATTTTTTAAAAATTGTCAGCAAACTGAAGAATCCATTATTTGCACAGCTCTGGCTACTAGTGGTAAAATGGGTTTGTTTTCAATGCCCTTGCAATACCATTCGTTCTCTATGTTGGCAACCTTACTGATGTGCAAATACTGTATTACGCAACATACACCATTGGCTGTTCTTCTCAAATGTAGATTTCATATGTTTTCAATCTTTGGTTGACTTACTGTGAGTAGATGACTGATGAGAGGAATGTGTCATGAATGTAGTAACAAAATAAAGTGTGCTTTCATTGATTTTTTTGTAAACTGTGAAAGCAGAATCGTATACGCAAACAGTATATGTCCTGTGTATATATTTTTTATATATGTATACATACTACATATACAATGTACTCTATATATTTCATATGCCTGATGAACATATAATGTTTTTAGGTTTTGCTTTTTTGTCTTCCCTTTTTATTTTAGTTTTATATTATTTTCATTATTAGCTTGGATATTTTGTATCAACTATGATCAACTATGCCTAGTTGTTCGACTTCTTTAAGTGAATCTTCCTACTCTCTAAGTGTGCAAGTGAATCACTTTAACATGCATTAGTTTTGTTGTATATTCTTGGTTGTTACCTTGGCAGATCTTCTGCAGCAGGAAAAAAAAATCACCTCTTGCCATTTTCTTTCACAGTAGCACAGAACACACAAACAATGTCTGCTCAAACTATCATTCAGGTATCAATATCAATAAAAACTCCTCCCAACTTCTGACCTGCAAAAGGTCATACATGCTGTGAAAGATTACATCTTGCCTGGGCCTATGCACCATGAAAGGACAAGAGTTGTTACTGAAGCTGACCATAAAAACAACTGTCCTTACAGTGATGATAAGAGAATGGACTAGGTAGACAACAGTGAATTAGATGACTAGATAGCAGTGGTTATTCATAGCTTTTAGGGGATTTATCTGTTTGCTTATTAAATTGTAAATCCTATTTTTGGCATCTATGACTGTTCTACTGGAAGTAGCTGTACTTAGGCTTCCCCGCTCTTGGAATGCAGTGGAGATGTGAGTAGCCTCCCCCTCCCCCCTTAATTTCATAGACCAAAAGACCCCTGTAGTCCAGAGCCCCTACACTGGCCCCTCTGGAGGGGAAGAGAAGAAGCCCCAACTGCTTTTTTTTTTTTTTTTTTTTTTTTAACTACAAAGCAGGAAGACAGAAAAAACATAGGCCAGGGGAGGGGCTGCCAGTGAAGAGTGAGAGGAAGAAATAAGATAATCCAATCACCTTCTGCACTCAACTGGACATGTGGATGTCTCATTGAAATCAATAGGAGCTCTATGTACATATCTGGGTACAGAATTGAGTCCATCGTGTCTAGTGAACATTGACACATGGTTATTTAACATGGAAGTTGTTTTCACTTTCTCTTCCTGGAGCTACAAATGTTATTTCTTGAAAGGGTACTAGTTACTTTAATGAAACCACAAATTAGTATTTATATAGTGTTTTACATAGTTTAGGAAGACTATAGCTTATTGCAGTCAAAATCTGTATTATTTTAAAGGAAAACAAAGAATCTGATTATAAAATGTTTTATAACATTTATTTATTTTTTAGACAAAAAGGGAGAATCTGAACAAAACCAGCCTGCGGAGGAACCCCTACCAGAACAAATTAATGAAAAAAAAGGAACATAAAGAGATGATTTCAAATGTCATGTCATGTTGTGCTATAGAGGTACGAAAGATGTTAATACTTAATTTTCCCCTTATATTCTTCCTTTCTGATTTGCAAAATGAGCAGGATTGAAATGATGTTATGACTTTTTAAAAAACAATAGAAACGGAAGATTAAACATCCCTGATATTGCAAATGTCTCATTAATGTGCTGGAATATAAGGCCCATGCCTGCACTATAAACGTACACTGGTATAACTAAGTCGCTGAAGGGTGTGAAAAATCCACACCCCCGAGTGACGCAGTTATACTGACCTTACCCCACTCTCACGGAGGTGGATTAACTATGCCTATGGGAGAAGCTGTCCCATCAGCATAGTAGCATCTTCACTGAAGCACTACAGCGGCACAGCTGCACTGCTGCAGCGTTTTAAGTGTAGACCTGCCCTAAGACTCTGGCATTTGTCCAAGGATCAAATGAAAATGTTCCTTTATTCTTAAATTGATTTGGGACCCAAATTTTTTGAATGCATTTTTTTAATTTCACAGTAAATTTATAGATTTTGAGGCCAAAAGAGACCATGATAGTCTAGTCTGACCACCTACATAACATCATAGAATTTCACCCCACCCATAACTTGTGGCTGAACAAGTACATACCTTTTAGAAAGCCATCCAGTCTCGATGTAAAGATTCCAAGTGGGGGAAAGGTTACTGAATTCCTTAGTAAGATGTTCCACTACTTAATTATCCTCCCTGTTAAAAATGTCTTCTTTCCAGTCTGAACTTTTTTGACTAAATGAAGGAAATATATTTTGCCTAATAAATATAATACTTTACTTTGTACCATAAATGTAATAACTATGTGATATAAAATCATGGTGTTCGATCCATATTATTATTGCTGAAATTACTGCTTCAGGGCATGGATTTCCCCTACCCTTTTCTTGAGGATACCATCAGATCTGGTAGCATCCATTGATTCAGCGTGTCTAGTATCCTGTTTGCAATGCTGTTCCTGAGGATGGGAAGGTGAAACAGCCATAACTGTGCTACAATCATCTCACAGTAGCTGCTGGACACTGGCCTGATCCTCAGGGCTGGCCAAGTTCTCCTGGACACAGAACCTGAGTGGGGGCCTGAGGGTGGCTTTATGCTGTCTGTGGGTTTTCAGGAGGAGTTTAAGGTACAGGTTTTGATCTATAGAGCCCTAAATGGCTTAGCGCATACTGACCAAAGAAACCACCATCCCAGCATGCCATGCATTTGTGTTGTAAATCAGTAAAGGTGCTTGAGCTGATGCAAGAGGCCTCAGGGCTTAGGAACCTCCCTTGGTCTATAATAGCACAGAGGTAGGGTATGCTGCAAAGCTAGTCTTCAATCTTTTTTGAAAAAAGCCAGAGGAGAATTGTGTGAGTGGTGAATTATTGGAGAGGGATGGTGATTTGAAGTTTTAAGTTGTCTAGCTTGCTGGTTATGGGGTATACTGAATAGGATTGCTGCTATTTAAGGATACTGAAGTGTTATTTTAGAGGTGGGTCTCTAATTTATGGGAAGGACTCCTAGAGTATATGACAGCTCAAGTGCCTCTGCTGACATCCACTATGATAGTGTGGGGTGGGTTTTTCAGGTAGGTACATCCTAAACCATTAGCTTAAATTCCATGGGGAAAACCACAGGCAGCATAAAGCCACCTTTTTAGTGTGTGTATAAATGCAAATATATTAATAAATAATTCTTAAAAGTGAAACTCGTAAGCAGATGTGGGGGGAAGGGGAGAAGGGAATGGAGATAAGCAAACCTGATTTAAACATTAAGTAGTTAGTCCTGATTGAGTGATCATAATAGTGCATCTCTATATAACTAGTAAAGCTTGCTACAGTGCTTGCAAATTCATATGGCCAGTGAGGGAGACAGTGTTGTCTAGTGATAACAGTATTGGACTGGGAGTCTAGAGACGTAGGGTTCTACTACTGATTCAGCCACGGACTTGGTATGTGAACCTGGGTACGTGTGCCTCACTTGTGTGTAAAAAGACGGTAATAATGATACCCACTTTTGTATATTATTTTTTGATCCTTGAATGAAGGAGCTTATATAGGTGCCAATGAGTTTTATTTATCTGTCAGTGAACTCTATCTCAGATCAGGATTGAGCTTTAAATGTCCAACTGTTTTAGATTGGGATTTTAGTAGGTTTTAGATTGGGATTTTAGTAGGTAAAGTGGCGAACTCTTCAGTGCTTTACAGTGATAGTTTTTGTTTGCACACTTTCATATACATTTTGTTAGGCTCCTAACCTGCAATTTATAGTGTGATGCACTGTTGCAGAGCCCCACTGACTTCAGTGGGGCTCTGTGTGCATGTAGCCACCTGCTTGTCTACTGTCACCTATAGGACCAGAGTCTTAGGCCCCAATCCTGCAAAAACTTTTGTGCCTGTTTAATTTTATGCACTGTGAATAGTCCAACTGAAGTCAATGGGACTGTTCACAATGCGTGAAGTTAAGCACGCTAGCAAGATTGAGGCCTTAGATTGTAAATTGTTGTTTGTAGGGATTGTGTCATCCTATGTGTCTATACAACATGTATCATATTTTGGGGGACTTCAGTAATAACAACAAACAACAACAGTCATCTATGTTTTGACATTATCTTTTCATTTCTCTGTTTCAGGATTTTAATGTTGCAGGCCAGGATGTAGTTTGCAACTCATGAAATATCATGTTTACTACAGGGGACTATCTTCCACACCATCAGTTAAGACAGTTCCTCATAAAGAAACAAACAATAAATTCCTCCATCTTTCTTGCACAATTAGAAGTGTAAACCTTTAGTGAGTGGTTATGTGATCTTTACTCATTCATTGGGTATGTATACATGCTTCCTATTAAGCCTTGGCTAGTACATTTGAGAATGAAGGAGTTTAATTAGTGACTGCCAAGTACTGTAATCTTTACTATACATGTTGTTGATGATTAATTCTTTTTGTAATTTTCTGATGAGTTATTTCTCTGTTTGTGCCTAATCAGCAGGCATACTGCGAAATATAATTGCACTTGCAAGAAAATTACTGTCTCATGAGATGAATACGTTTGATGATTAAATTAGGTAGAATAAAGTAATAACAGTCACATACTCAAGCAGAATGACGTGCGGATCCTTTGCTGTGGTTTGATGACCTTTATAAAAAACAGAATAGCATTTTAGAAATAATCCAATCTATTTCAAGTCAGTCCCAACATAACAAGGAAATGTAAAGAATCCTCAATCAGCTATATGCTTTTGGAAAATGAAGGAATTTCACCTTAGTTAAATTAAAAATACCAGCCTTGATCTGAGGTCAACATGACATAAATCACTGAGGTAGCAAAAAATTCTCAAACCTGATAAGAAAACATATTTGCTGCTAAATTTAATTACTAAACTTGATCAGAAATGTGCTTACAGCCTAGAATTCATATCAGCAAGAGACAGACTTCTGTGCAAACAAAATGAAATATCTGTTGTTTCCTGCATATAAAATAAATCCTTTCCTACCCACATTTCCCCTAATGATAAGCACCAGTTTTTAGCCATATCTTTGCACAATGTAGTATACATGAATTCGTAACTGTTCTTCCATGAAATACAAATGTTTGATGTAGGGCCAGCACAATTCTGATTGAGAACTAACATGCAGGAGATGAAAGATTTGGAACAACTTAGGCAATATTACTCCTTGAGCTGTCTGTGACTAAGGCGCTGATTCAGGACAGTACTTCAGCAAATGCTCATGTGCTGTCCTGAACCAGGGCCTATATGCTTAGTGTTTGGAGAACAGAGTGAGAGAGCATGTATTATGTATTCACACCCAGAAGGAAAAACCAAATTTATGGCATCCTTGAATCTCAGATTTGTTTCTGAGTGTGATGGGATGTACAAACCCTGCACTAGAATTGAAGGGGTTAAAGAGCAACTCCAGACCCAGACGACCCCATCCAGCCACACCTGCAGAGCATGCTCCAGCTGGAGGTGGAGCCAAACAGCTCAGAAAGAGGCTGACAAGGAAGGGAGAAGGAGCTGTCCTGAGAACTCCTGGGCAAGGGTGCTGCAGAAACCATCTCCTGGAGGAGAGGATCCTACCTGCTGAGCCCAGATGGACTGAAGGTTCAATCAGCACCTTGTTCTGTTACTGTTTTGGGACAAAATGCAAGACTTGGACAACAGCGTGGGTGGTAGGAAGTGGCCTGGGGACAGCCTTAAGGTGCTCCTGGGTACTGGACATTTAGTAACCTTTACAGGACCCTGGGCTGGAGCCTGATTGAGTGCGAGAGTCCAGGCTCCCCTACCAACCCTCTCCCCAAGTCTCATTAAAAAGGGCCCAAAGCCCCTTACTTTCTAGACTCTACCCTGGTGGGGAGGAGGGGAAGGATAAATGTCTTTTGAAACCCATAGCTGGGGTTGTGTTCTTGTGGGGGAGTCAATAACCAAGCCCCTATCTTCCCAGGTACTCTGCCACACTGGGAAGAGATAGGATTGAGTGGATAACCCGACCAGAGGGTTGACTCCATCCCAAACAAAGACAAAGACAGACTGACACCAGATGTGAATGTGATCCAGGGGGAAGACTAGGAATGTGGCGACTAAAGGCCCGACCCCCCTAGCTACTAGCCAGGGCTTCCAGCGAGCACCTGGCCATCACACTGGGATTCTAATGGAAGGAGAGAGTATCAGTGTAATACTGAGGGCTGTGAACTGCCAGTTTTTTATGTCCAAAGGGCGGTTTAAACTCCAGAGTAAAAACCCTACGATGGCTAGGCTGCTGGTGTGCTGAGACTACTGCCCATCATGCTGACCAATATTGTCGTCTTGTTCCCTGTCAGTCTGTTTGTATCCATATATTGTAAGCTCTTTGGACTGTCTTTCTCTTCTGTGTCAGTACAACTGCTAGCACAATGGGGTTGTGGTCCATGACTGGGGCTCCTTGGCATTACGATAATACGCATAATACATAATAGTAGAGTAGTGCTTGCACTAATTAATTCTCTTCCCAAGAAGTAAGACAGGAAATGAAAAAGAGGTCTTTGTAGTAGGGTATTGGTTTGGTTTGGCAACCTTTGATGCAGGAATTATGGTGGTAAGAGCTATTGCTTTGAATTAGATATCCATGGCTGCATACATGTATCATTCATATGAGGAAGAACAGAAGCTAATCCACCCCCCATTCTGTGGAGAATCATTTTGGTGAAAAGGCTGAGGTCAGTGTACAGAGTTAAAGGAAATCAAGACCCAATTTGTTCACTGTATTCCACAGACTCTTCTACTATAGAGAGGCTAAGGGGAAAGTGCTAGCCCTAAGGGACTTTATGCTAGTGGAGGCACACCATAGTGGAACAGAATTCCACCTCAACATCCTCCCTCCCTCAGCACCCTCTACACTGCAATCAGGACAGCTGGGGCAGGAAATGTTTCTGCCAGCATTCCTCCAGTGAAGAGTTCACCTCTTTTATGGAAATTCTTTGCTGGTGAATTATGGTTAGAATCTGGTTCCTTTGTGCAGCTCAGGTGATGGAAAAGGGCTGGAGTGTAATGCAAAATCTAGCCTTCCACTCACCCACATGCCAAACCAAACTGTGCTCATTACATTGATTTTTGTTCATCCTGTCAGATAGCTCTTGTGTGTTTGTTTCAACAGTGTGTTTTTGGGAATTTTTGCTTGCTGTGTTGTCAGGAACTTACTGGATGGTTGTAAGGGGGACCCTGACAATTGGAATGGAGGGATTTGGGTAGGGGCTCAACTACCAGTACTACAGAGGTCCTAAAATCTAGGAGATTTCTTGGACATTGTGCTTCCAACATAAGGGGCCAAGAGTCAGAGTCATTTGATGCTGTCTTTACAGAAGAGTTATTACAGGTAAGCAATTTTCTTTTCTAATAAGCTGAAATGTAATTTGAATGTAGAAAAACAGTACTAACTTTGGGATACACAATGCAGCATAAAGTACAGATACTGGTCTAATTAAGTTTGTTTCCCATTATAGCATAATAAAAATAGCTCTGAAACGACAAGCTAGTGCAACTCTGAACTGCATAGCCTCCTTAAGTAGCTGTCAGACCTTGCATCTTTGGCATGAAGTATAGGACAGTTCCCATTCTAACTTGTGAAATTTGTATTTCTGTAGCTTTTACCAGGTTTAACCTTCATAAACTCAGATGGCTTAAGAAAATGGAATAGAGGGTAATATCTCATGGTCTAGACAAATTTCTTTAAATCACAAGATCACCTCGTGCCTCAGCAAATTAAAAAAACACAAATTGCAAGAACAAATTAACTTAGGAAAAAGAAAGGTACAAATGACATAACTACAGAGCACTGAACAGGAAAGCATTGTTGTGTAGCTTCTGGATGCCAAGTATATGTTTAACACAAGATCTTGCATGGAAAAGCTGAACCTGCAGTTTTTTGGTAAGGATCTGTTTATCGGGAGGGAGAGAGAAACTGGGTACGCTATTGACATATTGACTGAAGTAATGTAAACAATGAGATGTTGGTCTTAATGCTATCAAAGATGAGAAGAGCTCTCAAGTTGCAGGTAACAGAGAGATGAACAAGATATTTACTAATTATGCGGAGTTTATTTGACCCAGATGTGAGATCTTTTTTTTTAAAAGAGCAATCTCACTTAATACTGGTAGCTAGTGTTTGATATGGTTGAATAAGGCCAAGATACCAGCATGGAGGATATTATATTTTGGGTATGTTTAATGTGATTTAAACATTTTACACATGTACCCCAGCCACGTTAGAAACAGAACACATTAGCTATAAATAAAAACCTCATGAAAACCAGATTTACTTAACATTTAAAATGAGTGTAAAAAGGTACGATTAGGGCTAGCACAGTCACCTTCCCAGAGTTCACAAAGTGTCAAACATTCCTTGAAAAACAGGTTTAACCTTAGTGCCACTGCTGGCACTGCTAGATTTGTCAAGAGATGTTGGAGTGGGGCTCAGGATCCCCAAACTCTTCTGCAGAGGCCATTGTCAGAAGCTAGCATGGCAGAAAGGAAGGCAGTACATGCCATCCCTTGTTTCAGAGTACAGCAATGGCTGCATGGTCCTCTCCCTGACAATGCTACTGTGCATCTCTGTGAAGCATCAAGGCAGTTGAATTCCTCTGGAATGATGTCAAGGAGAAAGTGCATGAGAATTGGAGATAACTTGTTCTTAGCTGAAAGGAATCCAGCTGGGTCCAGCATTCCAACAGAAGCCTGAGAAAGACAACCCAATATCTAGCTTAACACTGTCCATTTTTCAGATATTGGATGCTAATCCTAGATTCAGAGCCAAGGGTATGTCATTTGACAAAACATAAAAGACAGGCTAGGACCAGTGGTGTGCAGAGTGAAGGGGTGAAGAGATAGAATTACTCCTTTTTGAGAAACGATGGGCCAGAGGCTCAGCTGGTGTAAATTGGTGCAGCACCAAATAAGTCAATGCAACTAGGCCAATTTACACCAGCTGAGGATCTGGCCCCATAACTCTGCATTTCCAATGTTCAGGCCTTTACTCGTTTTAGGGCGATTTTTGGATTTCAAATGTTTTATTTTTAAAGAAGTTATAACTCTAATTAGAGATTGGTCCAAGCCAGGCCATTTGATCTGAGCATCACTGAACTTTTGTAGGGGAGGGGTGCTAGATCACAGATTCAAACTATAATGGATGGTTCCATTCTCTACGACTGGCTAAACCAAAACTCTGGAACCAAACACTCCTGCCATTTGGGAGTTTTCAAACTCTGGATCTGAATTTCGCAGCTCTGGCTCATCTATTGATCTGAAAGGTTTGGATTATTTTCCTTATGTTATTGATACAAGTTTAGTGTTAATCCCAGTTTAGCAAAGTCTTTTGTCTAGGGCTGAGACCTTTGAGTCCTTATTCCCAGTCCTGTTAAATAATCAGTAGATCACAACAAAGATAGACTTTCTTTTCTTTCCTGATTCATATGAATTACTTCTGTTCCTTGCCATTATAGCCAGGGCCAGTGCAAGGATATTTTGCACCCTAGGCGAAACTTCCACCTTGCGCCCCCCCCCCCAAATAAATCACATACATTATACACAATACATAGAGTAACATGTTATAATTTAGAATTTATGTTTCCGCGCTTTAAGTTTAGCAAATTTAGAAACAAGTTCCTCCAAGTCAATGCTGTGAGCAATGTCATGTTCTATTGACAAGATAGATAGCCCAACAAGTCTTTATTGCAACATAGATGTTCGCATGTATGTTTTTATCAACTTGAGCTTCGAGAAGCTTCGCTCACCACTGGCCACAGAAACTGGGAGATTAAAGAGGATGTGAAGAGCAATAACTGTGTTAGGGACACTATCTGTCAGCTTATTTTCCCATATGAAGTTCAATACATCTTGCGGTGATCAACTCCTTTGGACTCGTCTTTGCAATAGCGTGCAATTTGCTGCACAATTCAAAGGCATCAATATCTTTGGATTCACCATGTTGCAAAGCTTGCTCCAGATTCAAGCAATGTTCCATAATTTGCTTTGGTGTTTTATTTTGCAAACTGTGAACATCATATATGAAGCCAAATACTGAACTAATTTGCTGCATCAATGTGAATCTTTCTTCAACCGAATGTATTGCTGTGTCAATGACTGCAAAGTAAAAGTTCACTTTGAATTTTTCTTTCAGATTATAAATAGGTTCGTCATCTGCTTCATATGTGAACTGCTTCCTCTTCTTTCTAATATGGATTGGATCTGGTTCAAAAAGTGCTGGTACATCCAACTCCTCCGCAAGTTCACCTGCATCTACCAATGTTTTCTCAAAGGCTGCGTCACTTCTGCGGCCCACAAGAAACTTCTTGGTTTCTCCAAGTTGATTAATGGCATCACATATGTCGAATTCTTTTGCCTGAAGTTGTTTACTAGTCATGTTGATCTCAAACAATATGTCATACCACAAAACAAGAGAAACAAGAAACTTGAAACTAGAAATGGCTTTTGTAAGAGCCTTTGCATCAACTCGTGACGTATTGCCAGATGATCCTGTTAGAGTAGTGTCTTCATACATGTCTATCAGAGCATCATAGATGTCACCAAGCTGATAGCGAAGAGGTTTCAAGGCATCGATTTGACTGTCCCATCTTGTTTCACTCAATGGTTTAACTGTGAGATTAGATATGCGGCGTGTTAGAACTTCCCAGCGATGTGTAGAAGCTGAGAAATACACACACACACACATTGAACTAAATCAAAGAAGGCGGTTGCCTCCAAGCAACACTTTGCAGCATCATTAACAACCAAATTCAATGAACGTGCACTGCAAGGAATGAAAAAGGCTCATGGATTAATATCCAAAATTCTTTGCTGGACACCATTTTCTTTCCCTTTCATATTGCTCCCATTGTCATAGCCTTGACCACACAAGTTTTCTATAGGCAGTGACATCTCTTCTAACTGGTGAAGAATAGTTTCTGTCATACCAGCTCCAGTTGTCTCCGTAAGCGACACAAATCCCAAGAAGTGTTCCTTTATGCACACTGATTCAGTCTCATTCTCGGTCTCTGAAGTAGGCCTATCCACAAACTCAGTGATCATGGTCATTTGTTCAACGTGACCTGCATCTGGTGTACAATCTAGAATGATCGAAAAGTATTTTGCAGCATGAGCAGATGCTAGGATTTTTTGTTTGATGGCATTGGATAGAAGCTGAATAAGCTCATTCTGTATGTCTTTCCCTAAGTAATGTACATACATCTCCTGGTCCTTAATCCTGCGAAGATGCTCATCCATAAGCGGGTCAAACAAAGCTAGATATTTGACAAATTTGAGGAAGTTCCCATTTTTTCATATGTTCCCCGAAAGGCCAGGTTTTGCATACCAAGAATTCTGACCAAAGCAATCAGACGTTTTAGTATTTGCTGCCAATACTTTTCTTCTTGCTTAATCAAGCGCAAATGTTCTTCATCAATTGTTTTCTTGTATTTCAATCGCAGTTCAAGTTCCTTCCATGTTTGAACATTCGTCCAAATGTTCACTGCTTTTCTCGTGCCGTGAAAGAATTGCAGATATGTTTTTCCAATCCCTTGAGCCTTTTTCAGAAAGAGATGATGTGCCAATAGTACTACTGCCAAACAACTTGCAGCAGAAGCAAAAGGCAGAATCACTTGATGTGGAATACTGCAGCCACTGACGGTGCATTTCTTCTCCATTAACAAGTCTACGTTTGTAATGAATTGTCAAGAATTTTCTTTGCTTACTATCTTTGGGAAAATCGAACTGCTGAACTTGTTCCGGACCATGTTCCACCAGAATTTGTCGGACTTGATCATCGCATTTGGCCCAAGTAGCAGGATCACTAAAGCTCAAATTCAAACGAGTGACATTTTAGCTTTCACGGTCTTCTAAGTTTTGATCCTCGTGTGTCTCATTTGATTCGTCTTCAATATTCAGATTATATTCTTCAAACTCTTCTTCAACTTGTGAAACTCTCGTCCCCACCTCCATCTCTGCTTGATCCTTTGGCATTGAACTACCTTCATCTCTGGCCAGTGGATGGAGATATTTCAGAAATGAACCTTCTTGCTTTCTTTCTTCTTTTTGCTTATCAGCCTTCTGCTTACGAAATTGTGTCCCAGACAATTTTATTTTATCTGCCATGAGGCTGCATCAACTGAAAACGAAAAAAAATGAAATTTTATTCCTATCAGTTCTTTTTCTTGTTCACTATTAAAAGTAAAGGATAGAGAATACATGTCACTTACTAAAAGTCACTATTTGAATTTCATCAACTGTTTGACATAAATATTAATTAAGAGATCAAGATGACTTTCCCTTAAAATTAAGCAATGTTGATTGTAATCAGAAATACACCCTTTTTAGTCACGTATACTTCCTTCCTTCATATCAAAATCTGACTGGGAGTGCTGCAGAACCCATTCTGTCCAACCAGCCATGCACCTCCAAATGATTAAAAACATCAAATGGTACAAACTCAATTTGAATGAAAAGTTCCATTTTCTAACTAAATAGGTCACACACTCTCAAATGGTTGCCAAGTGCTCTCTGTGGCGATATGCTCATCTGCTCTAAATGCCTACTAACTTCCCTGTGAGAATAATCTTTGACTTTGATCCAATGAAAACAGGATGGAAAAGCCCCCACACCCCAGAAGACCTAAGACATGATGGCTGGATGACATAAACAGACTCCTGTCCCTCACAGGCACTACCTCATAACATGCCAATTTTGTTCAGGACAGAACATCATAGAGGAATATTATGCATTCTGTGGTCTCTACACTGGCCAAGCAACAGCATGACAACTAACCTAACCTAACCAGTCCATCCAACTTTTTTGACTGCTTCTTGGGCACTGGTGAGGGGTAGCGGTGCCAGACTGAGCCTGGTGACGGGTGCACTACAAGTCTACAAACCGAGGCGAGGTGCTGGGCCTAGAGTCCTGCTGAGACTTCAGTCCTGCACCAAGTGGAGCGCAGCCTCCATAAGAAGAGAACTCAAACAAATATCACGTTCCTTCTGCGTGATTCCCCCAAGCACTTCTTCGGGCAGCTGCTATGGGGGTCACTCACAGGCTTAGGCCTGCCTGTTGCAGGCATAACACAGCAGCAGGGCTTAAAACCCAGATACCGGGCATGACAGAGGCTGGGGCAGGGAGAGGGGGGCACTGGGGCAGCTCAGCTCTGCAGGCTGCCGTCCTCTCCAGCCGCCCACGCACAAGGAGAGCAGGAGCACGGACCAGCCACGGACCAAGGGGAGCAGGAGCACAGGCGCCCGAGGTCGAGCTGTGGGGAAGCGCTTACCTTGCCCAACGCACGGGTGTTGGGGTCCTCTTTCTTCCTCCACCAGACTGCCGCCCGAGGCTCTTTTGTTCTCCGTGCCCCCTGCTGGGGCTGACTGTGGAGGCTGAGGCAGGAGGCAGCCGCCCGTTTCCTTGTGCGAAGCCCTGCTCTCGCGCCCGTCGCCGGGCTCGTGCCACGTGAGCGCTAAGCGGAGCTGCAGAGCTCTGGCCAGCCGCCGGCGCCCCCGCTGGCAATGGCAATAATTGCATGGAGCGGCCGCTGCGCTGGGAGAGGGAGTCTGAGCCGCACATGTCAGCACGCCGCCAGCAGCCCAGCCCAGGAACGCTGTAAAAAAAAAAAATTGGGGGCACCACTTTTTGGCGCCCCCAAATCTTGGTGCCCTAGGCAACCACCTACTTTGCCTTAATGGTAGCACCGGCCCTGATTATAGCTACTATAGAACTTGGATCCTTTTTTTTAATACATGTAGTTTAAAGACAAACTGATTATAACAAAGATAACAATGGGAAGGGAGGAGCATCTTTTGATATAAAAATATTGCAGAATTTCCAAATATTAAAAATATTCTTTAAACTCATAATAAACATTAAGCTCCTACCAAGCAAGCTACAGGAGAACGCTCGTTCTTTCTGAGCTGTGATGTTAATAAGCTATTGTCACTCAAGGCGCATAAGTGGACATTGAGTTATGAGACACTGCTTTATTTGATAAATGACATTTCCAACTAGTATTTAAAAAATCAATTTCTACATAGTAGTTGTCATGTTTCACCTTATATTTGAACTGAAGTGCGTGGATGCTATAGTGAAACTCATGAGAATGCAGATTATCAATCATTTTAACCTTCTTCACAATTTTTTAAACTCCCAGTTTAGCAAATATTGAAGATAGCGGCAGATAAGACCGTAAGGATTAGGTGGAAAATGTGAAACACGTTAGCTGACCTTTACATATAAACTCTGTTGTTGCAAGCCCCACACACCTTTGAGCTGCAAAAGAAAGTCATAGATTCTTGTGGAAATAAGAAAAAAGTCTCTCTCTCTCTCTCTCACACGCCTTTTGGAATATCCTCTGTGGCAGTTGCTAATAATTTCTGGACTATAATAAGTAACATAAAACACTTTGAATGAGAACAACTGTAGATACAGGTTGATTTATTTATTTTACAGTTGCTGTATCTATTTTTGAGCAGTGAGTGCATTTGGAGAAGAAGGGACCCAATCATCTGAATGCTCAGCTCCCAGTGGCTTTGATTCCAGTCCTCTTACAGGACTGGAATCAAAGGGGGAAATTTAGTTTAGGAAGGGAAGGAATTTTGCTTTGTCATCATTTAGACTGTAGATAGCCTTATTAGTCTTTGAAGCCACGAGGGATTTAAAATATAGTATTGCTTATGAAAGCCCAACAATTGTAAGATAGCGAAAATACATGTTCCTTTTGCAAGTGGTAAATATATGGGCATAAGTAGGCCAAAGAGCTAGCTATGAATATGACAGATACTTCTTGTTAATGAAAAAATAGGACTAAAACTATACTTTGCTGAGCTATATCTGGACTCATTCTGAAAATTAAGCTTCAACTTTCATGTGTGTGTCACCTTAAATTGATCTCTAGGCTTTTCCAATCAATCTTCACACATTAGATTGCTAATTCTGAGTTATAACATCCATTTGACAGTCTACACTATGGATTAAGTATGAAATCATGCAAATACAAGTCACAAATCACAAAAGAAGAGGTTAGCCTCTGGCATGCTTAGCTGACATCTCTTGAGAAATTTCTCAGAAACTGCTTATAGTATAGATCTTTGCCAAGATCGAAGTGCAAGATAGCAAATCCCTCTGGTCCAGCCTAACCCTTTCTACCTTAGTGCAATAATTGCCAGCAGGTCAGGAAAATTTGGTTTCTAGGGGAAATAATTTATCGAAACAACTTCAAGTGATTTCCAAAATGGAATTTGGAATTATGACTCTCTGGCTTATTAAAGTATTGATAGTTGTGATATTGACTTGCAGTAGGAAGTTTTACGTTATATTGCTAAATAACACTATAGTATGTAGAAGTAAAAGACAGACAAAACAGAAATTTGCTGTTTTGGTTGCAAAACAGCTTTGTTTGAACTATTGATTTCCCCCCAGAATGAAAACACAGCGGTCCAGATGCTCAGCTGCTGAAAATCAGTGCAGCTCCATTGTCTTCAGTGGAGCTATATGTCAGTGTATACCAGTTGAGTATGAGGTGTTTTAAATAAATAATACAAATACATCCTAAATTAGCATCCATTTTACATTGTGCTGTCAGCCTAAAGTATCCTGAAAGTCTTCACATACTGAGGGCGAACGCCTACCCTGTGGTGCACTAGTGTGCAAGGCTGGGCAAACGGGAAAAGGGAGCCCTTCCCACTGCACACACAGCCCGGCAGCTCCCTCCATAGTTCATAGGAATTGTGCTTGGTTAAAATGCTGGCGGATGCACCGTGTCCCCAGGCTGTGCCTTGCCAAAACTGGCTTCAGGTGCAGGAATTCACTGGCAGATGGTTGGATATACTCATCTCCCTTGCTCAGAGAAGCAGCAGAAGATTCCAGCCTGTGGATTCTTGTCTTCCACCCAGAACTGACCTTGGATTCACCTTTGAAAGAAGTGTTTGCTGCCCATCCTTGCACAAAAACTAATGGTAACTGATTCCTTTTCACCAGAGTCCTACTGCTATACACAGGGCTGGCCTAAGGATTTTAAGGAGGGTGGGAGAGATGATGCATTGGAATACATATCAAACTTAGTAACTCATTTTTGTTACAAATATGTGTCTTCCCAGCTTTCTGCTGCAGAAATGGAGCCCAGTTACTTTCCCCTTTCAGTCATAGGGATCAATTCATGTCAGTGTATATTTATTTATTATTATTATTTAGGGCTGTCTTCACTTACTTTTAAAAAAAAAACAACAAAGAGAGGTCCACAGCTTCTGCTGTCACAGGACTCAAGGCCAATGCTGAGCATCCCTGTGTCAGAAGATGTGCTGGGTAGCATATATTAATTTCATTTACTGAACTGGCAATGTGTGGTGCTGCACATAAGGCACTGGACTGGGAGGCAGCAGACCTGGCTTCTATTACTGGCTCTCCTGCGGATTTGCTGCGTAACCCTGGGCAAGTCACTTCCCTTCTCTGTGCCTTCACTGAGGTTAAACTAGGTGATCTAGTGGCCCCTTCAGACCTTAAACTCTGTGAAAATGGGCAAAGTAATATTCAAGCTTATACATATTTATGTATAAAATATATCAAAAAGACACTTATGTACTCCACGGCTGCCTCTCTCTGCACAGTTGTTCCATGGAGCGGATAAGGTGCAACCTGTTTTTGCTCCTGATCACAGGGCTGTGATTCTGGGGAGCCATTACATAGCTCAACCAAGGTCAGCTTTATTCCTCTCTGCTTCCCTGCAAGGAGACAGTCAAGCCTCAAAGCTTTTGGAAAGGGAGGGGCTTGATGGAGGTCAAGGCTTGAGTGAAGGTTGGGAGCTTTGTACTCATTGATTGATGGGTGTCTAGCTGGTATTTATTGTTAGTTTCTTTGAATCACCTGCCTCCATTGATTCTCGTGGGGCATTGCAGCTTCCAAGCCAGCCTTTACTTTGGCCTGTGCTTGTACAGCACAAGCACTCCCTTGATAAATAGCTCTTGCTGCGTGCTCTGCAGTGAGCAGGTCTGGGCTCAGACCAAGGAGGGAGCTGGTCCATAGCTGACAGTCCTACATAGAGAATATTTTGCTATCCGCTCCCCGTCTTTTAAACTAAGGATGATTGAACTTGAGAGCTTCCACTTATTTGTGGTAATATGGCACAGGGAAAGAGGCATTCCCTCAAGTAAGAAGACCTGAAGCCATTTAGGGATTTAAGGGTCAAAATCTACACTTTACACTCCATCTAGAAACTAATAAGCAGCCAGCGCAGACCATAGAGCACCTTGGCAAATGTCAGGAAATTTGTCTATAAGAGGCAAAATAAATGTTGTCTTTGGCAGGTTTCAAAGTCAACAAAGCATGCGCTTCACCCATAGATTTAGGGATCTGAGAGGATTCTTGGAATTTATCAGACAACTTTGCAAGCTTGCAAATCCATCAGGATCTGGCCACTTGCCTACAATAATCTGTTTAATTACACTATGAACCTTGTAAGAAAGATAGGGTATAAAGCAAATCTTGGTTAAGCAAACTGCTTAGCTGAATATCCAGGCCACCTTTCTTTGGGTTTTTAGTTTCAATAGTGTAACTATCCTTAGCAAAAGCATCCAAAAGTATAGGATATAAGGAGGTAAAAATAGTATTGGACTACAATTTTGCTAATATAAAAAAAATTGGTCGATATAACCATCCGGGTTTTCAGAATCAAATAACACAACCACAATAGACAATAACTGCTACTTAACCACTATTATGGGAAGGGATTTTGTTTAGACTTTTGACTAAATGTCCCTCAAAATAGGACCTCACTTGTGTCAATTTAATTTGTTATGAGCTTTGCTGTTGGTAACACAACAGAGGAAAAACAATCCAAAGTTAAAGCATAAGACAATTGCTTACATACCAGTTCACTAAAGTCTCCATCCCAATGGGTCCACAGAAGTCAACCCTTTTAACCTACTTCCCAACAAGTTACATTAGCCCCAAGATCTTATTAACACATCTAGACACAAAGAACTTGAAAGGTTGTCTGTGTCAGGCACTGCAAGTCTCAAGCTCAGGCCCCTAGAGCTGCCAAGCAGGTGCCTGATCCTCTGCGCCATGAAGCTCCAAGGACTAGTTAAGGGTACTGCTGCTAATACACCATCAGGAGAAGCTACAACCACTGACTTAGCAGGGTCAGATGACTAACAGCAGACTGCTGATTGGCCTCCACTTCCTCTTCCTATCCCATCCCTTGTCTGAGCAATTAGTTGTGTGACCTGTTCCTGTCCAGATCTCTGAGACTGAGTCCCTGGTTCCTGCTACAATGCCTTGTCCCCGTCACTATGCCTGATTCCTGCATCCTTGCCCTGACCTTAATTGTTGACTCTGGTATTAACCCTGGGTGTGACTTTGGATCCTGACTCTGGCTTTGATCCTTGGTGTGATTTCTGTCCCTGATTACAGTCCTGGCTCTAACCAAGTAGGTCAGGCAGCCTACATTATGGGCCCTAGTTGTCCTCTCACCATCCAATCAGGGAACAAGGCATCACCTTTGAATTCTTGCAACTGGGGCTAGAATTTTCCAGAGTCTTTTCCAAAACATCTTGTCACCCCTCTTGTGTCAGACACATTAGGCCATAGCTGTTCGTACAACCACCTTAGGACATACATTGAACACTGGCTGGTTTGCTTTGGTCAGCAACTTATCTCTGTAAGTGCTTTTCATGGGCCCCTCTGCAGTGCATCAAATAGCCAACTTTGCATGAAATTCTTGGTCAAGTTGCAGTTTCTCCAACAACACTCTGCTAGCTGCTGAAATGTCCAGTTTAAAGTTCATATAGTTTATACAAAGTTCCTCCACATTCTTTGAACTTGTTTTAACAGTCCATTATACAACGCAAAGTCACTTCAAGAACTGTTGTTCTCCATCAGGTTGGAACAGCTGTATAAATATTCCATTTCTGTTCTCCTTGTTTTAACAACAATGGTGGGACCTTTTCTATGTATGGCTGAGTTGTGTCTGTGCCTTATTGATCAAACAGTTACATTTCTGAAACAACGAGGAGTCTGGTGGCACCTTAAAGACTAACAGATTTATTTGGGCATAAGCTTTCATGGCTAAAAACCCACTTCTTCAGATGCATGGAGTGAAAATTACAGATACAAGCATAAATATATATTGGCACATGAAAAGAAGGGAGTTACCTTACAAGTGGAGAACCAGTGTTGAAGGCCAATTCACTCAGGGTGGATGTGGTCCACTCCCAATAATTGATGAGGAGGTGTCAATACCAAGAGAGGGAAAATTGCTTTTGTAGTGAGCCAGCCATTCTCAGTCCCTATTAATTTCAGTTCATTCATTTCTATTCATATTTCAATTCATTTGCAAAATTAACACCATCAAATTGGGCTTGAATAGGGACTGGGAGTCCAGGTCTTCAAGGGATGAGAAGAGTGTCCATTTAGCCTCTTGGCATGTCTTCTGTTGTACGCCGCATTACACAGTCGATGACAATGTTGAAGATAATGTAATATAATTAATTAATTATAATCTTAATATTTTATACCAGTATTTCAATTCCTTCATTCACATGCAGGGAAAAAGGAAAGTCTCTTCAGCTGCCCTAATAGTACATTCTTGTGAAAGGCTGCAGAAACTCTGAGTTTCCTTGGTCTATTTGAAAAGTCTGATGAAATCTAGATAACATGTCAAACCCATAAGGTTTCAGAATGAAAATGTAATAGTAATGGCATTTTTTATTTTAAAAGAATTTCTATTTAATATTGCTGCAGCAGCATGTCACATTTGAAGAGGTTCCTGCGTTCCATACAGAGATGAAATTCATACTGGTAAGTACTAGCGTGTTTCAACCTCTTAGTTTCAGTGGCTAAGAAAAAATGCAGGCATTTGGAAGCTGCTGCAATACAGGCACAATAGAAATGATGATGGTCTATTGCAGTATCTCTCAACCTTTTCAGGTTGGCAATCCCTCATTCAAAGTCAAATGTTCATGACCCTCTTACATTTACTGTAAATGTAAGAAAACACATGTGTCAATGACAGGCCTATCTAATTTATTTGTGTGTGAGTATATCAAGAGGATGACAGAGTATTGAACCTTGAAGACTAAAGGCCTGAGGGGAATGGAAAAGTGAGATTTTCTTTGCTCTAAAATGTAATAAAATTTTCAACACCATTTAGTGGTCGCCTGGGGGTCACGATCTACTGGTTGAGAAACACCGGTCTATAGATTTGTTAGCTGATCTGTGCATACTAAACTATTGGAGATTATTAGGTAAAGTCTGTAAAGGTAAAATAAGGTGTACTACCATTTTATTTTAAAGCAAGATTTTATTTAGAACTTGACTGAGTGCCTTACTTCCTACAAAATATGATATAGTTTACTTTAAAATTCATGTTACAACAGAATCTCATTTGACACAGCTCTTTCCCAAAATGACAAAAGTTAATTTCAAGGGAAGTTTGAGCTGTCTATCTTTGTACTTTTCAATAATAGCCATGTTTTCCAGACTCTATTGTGTGATAGCTCAGTTTTGGTGTACCGCACAGAATAAGAAAAAAGGTAATATAACGGAGAGGAATTTATTTTTCTATCAACCCATTTCTGACATGCCTCATTCGAGAAAATGATTGTTCACGCTTCACAGCTTGGTCTGTGTGTCTATCAGGCTCGGAGAACTGCAGCGTATGATAGTAATTGGGATGACGATTGTGGGGAACTCTCCCTTTGACCCATGGTTTAACAAAGAGGCTTCTATTTGTCACTCCAGTGTTCAAAATGCTCATTTCTGATCTCACAAGGTGCACATTTATTTAAAAGATTTTAGTACAGGTATAAAAACAATGCTTTATCTGCAGATTTAGTACACCATCAGCTGGTGCAGCCTTCTTTTGGGATTATACATTTCAGCAATCACCATTCTCTTCAATGAGACTGTGTATAATTGTTATACCTTGGGAGACAGGCCAGTCCTCGCCTACAGACAGTAATTTTCTCAGGTGCAGGGCCAGATGTTAAAGGAGCAGTGCAGATCTTAGGAATTTGGTTTACTTATATGTTTAAAGGGTAAAACCGGCAGTGTCTGCATGCAATTAAAGATCTTCTGATATGTTCCTGCCCCCCCAAAAAGATCTGCTTGTTCTCCATTTGTGAGTTATCAGAATTTCTCAAATGGATGTGGTGTGAACATGTGTCTGGAATTAGCAAATCTCCCCTCATTCTCCATTATTTGGTGTCATACTATCAAGAAAAAAAGGCACATTTTGTCCATAAATTACATGCAACGTTTAATATTTGTCTACATCATGTGGATTCATGAGACACTCTGGAAACAAAGCAGTGGCCTTGATCCTATGCTATGGATGAGTAGCCAGTATTGCCAACACCAGGTGCTCAAAAATCATGAGTCAAAAATTGGAATTATGGGGGTTGCTCTGTACACCAAACTCCTAAGATTCCAGTTGTTTGCCAGGTATTCCATGGCTCTGAGGCAAGCACTGTTGGGCCTTCAACAGTTGGACCTTATAGGTGCTAGCCCTGCTGGGTCCCAGTAATCACTCAGACTCACGGCTAAGTGAAAGGATATTTTACTAGGGCTGGCGGAAAAGGGAAAGGTTGAAAATACCTTCGGTTCAGATGCATAAAACAGTTACAGTTCAAAGTGAGCAATAGTGGTAAATGTTTGGGTCCTGGGATCTGGCAGGTTTACAGGCAGACGCAGTTAGTATCTCTGACTGGAGCCCCTTTACACTAGCTTCCTGCCCAATGACTGCTGCTCCCCGTCAAATCCCACATAGACCTGCATCAACTGTAATGTCTGGCAGTCTCCATCTGTTCCATGCTCGGCTCTGCATATGGTTCCTGAGGATTTACCTCTGATTTCAGCTTCTCTCAGCTCTCTCTGCTTGCCATGCAGCAACTCCTGGCTTGCCAGATGGCTGACACTTCCAAACAGAGCCCAGCCATTTCTTGGTTCAGGGCCTTTACCATTACCTAGCCAGGAGGAAGGGGTTGTGCAGTAGGGATAGGGCTGATGGCAGTTTTAGTCCCCTGCTTAGCAGACCCCTTACAACATAGAATCATAGAATATCAGCATTGGAAGGGATCTCAGGAGGTCATCTAGTCCAACCCCCTGCTCAAAGCAGGACCAACATCAACTAAATCATCCCAGCCAGCGCTTTGTCAAGCCTGACCTTAAAAACCTTTAAGGATGGAGATTCCACCACCTCCCTAGGTAACCCATTCCAGTGCTTCACCACCCTTCTAGTGAAGAAGTTTTTCCTAATATCCAACCTAAACCTCCCCCACTGCAACTTGAGACCATTACTCCTTGTTCTGTCATCTGCTACCACTGAGAACAGTCTAGATCCATCCTCTTTGGAACCCCCCTTTCAGGTAGTTGAAAACAGCTATCAAATCCCCCCTCATTCTTCTCTTCTGCAGACTAAATAATCCCAGTTCCCTCAGCCTCTTCTCATAAATCATGTGCTCCAGCCCCCTAATCATTTTTGTTGCCCTCCTCTGGACTCTTTCCAATTTTTCCACACCCTTCTTGTAGTGTGGGGCCCAAAACTGAACACAGTACTTCAGATGAGGCCTCACCAATGTCAAATAGAGGGGAATGATCACGTCCCTCAATCTGCTCACAGTGCCCCTACTTATACAGCCCAAAATGCCGTTAGCCTTCTTGGCAATAAGGGCACACTGTCGACTCATATCCAGCTTCTCGTCCACTGTAACCCCTATGTCCTTTTCTGCAGAACTTCTGCCTAGCCATTCGGTCCCTAGTCTGTAGCAGTGCATGGGATTCTTCCGTCCTAAGTGAAACATCAGGTACAGGCCCAGATGCTAAAGTAGGAGTGCGGATCATCCCCTGTTGTCCAGTCCCAGCTTTTGGATGTTTAGGCATACCCAGAGCATGGGGTTGCATCCCTGACCATCTGGGCTAACAGCATTGAGACACCTATCCTCCATGAATTTATCTAAAATCTTTTTGAATCCAGTTATACTTTTGGGCTTCACAACATCTCCTGGCAATGAGTTACACAGATTGGCTGTTTTGTTTGTTTTAAACCTGCTGCCTATTAATTTCATTAGGTGACTGCTGGTTCTTGTGTTATGTGAAGGGGTAAATAACACTTCATTATTCACTCTCTCCACACGATTCATGATTTTATAGACCTTGATGATATCCCCTCTTAGTCATCTCTTTTCTAAGCTGAACAGTCCCAGTCTTTTTAATTTCTCCCCAAATGGAAGCTGTTCCATATCCTTAGTCATTTTGTTGCCCTTCTCTGCACCTTTTCCGGTGTTAATATATCATTTTTGAGATGAGGTGATCAGACCTGCATGAAGTGTTCAAGGAGTGGGAGTACCATGGACTTATATAGTGGCATTATGATATTTTCTGTCCCTTTCCTAATGAGTTCCTAACATTCTATTAGCTTTTTTGACTGCTATTGCACACTGAGTAGATGTTTCCAGGGAATTATCCATGATGACTTCAAGATCTCTTTCTTGAGTGGTAGTACCTACTTTAGATCCCATCATTTTGTATTGTATAGTTCGGATTATTTTTTCCAAAGTTCATTACTTTGCACTTATCAACATTGAATTTCATCAGCCATTTTGTTGCCCAGTCACCCAGTTTTGTGAGAGACTTTGTAACTCTTCACAGTCAGCTTTGGACTTGACTATCTTGAGTAATTTTTTATTGTCTGCAAATTTTGCTACCTCACAATTCACCCCTTTTTCCAGATCATTTATGAATATGATGAATAGCACAGGTATAGATCCTTAGGGGACCCTGCTATTTATCTCTCTCCACCGTGAAAACTGACCATTTATTCCTACCCTTTGTTTCCTATCTTTTAACAGTTACTAATACATGAGAGGACCTTCATTCTTATCCCATGACTGCTTAGTTGGCTTAAGGCCTTTGGTGAGGGAACTTGTCAAAGGCTTTCCTATGGAAGTTTTGCATAGTTTTTTAGGTCTGAACTTAGACCCAGTATTCTTGCCGACCCTGCTTTCCCCTCACTTATCCTATAGCTCATGATAAACTGTTGCCAAAAAATGGTAAGTGAGAATAACAACTTATAAAAGAGTGAACTGAAATCTGAAAACTCATATTTTTCTACAGATGTGAGCTCTCCCACATTGTTTTTAAGTGAACATGTCAGACCAGAAATGTGGTCTTATATGAATGCAATTGATAAGCATCAAATGTCAAAATAGATTGAAATTGGGGTTGGAAGGATGGGCAAGCTGGAGCTGCAGTGAGCTGTTAGCTAGACACTCCTTCAAGTATATGGAATGCAGACCTCTTTCAGCTGTTGTTCCTACTACCAAGTCTACTTTTTCAAAATCTAACCATCATGTATTGTTAAACTTTATATTGTTTTAAGAAATACACTGAAAGTGACTATATTTTTAATTCTCCATTTTCAGCCCTTATCTCCATTTCCTGATTTGAGATGGGGGTGCTGCCTGGATGACCTCATAACCAGGAGTCCTCAGAGCAGAGAGATTTTTCCAGTCTTATGCCACATGGAGCTTGGCTGGACTGGAGGATATAGGCCATATTTTACTAAATGTATAGTAAGGATTTTAAAAGTAATGTAGTCCTATGATAACCTTTAGGTGTGTCAGAGTTCTGTATGTTTTCTAATTGTGTTCATGGAATAGAAGTGTAAAGCCTATGGCCAGAAACTCCAGAGGGGAAAGCACTTTTTACTCCCTCTACTGGTGAAAAGAGAAAAATGCTGCCATTGAACATATTATATGCATAGTCTACCTACCCATTCCTCACTATTCCTTTAGTGAGGAATCACCATAACTGTACATAAACTTGGATTTTGGGGGTAGTGAGGAAAGAGCTGTGAGAGTGAGAGATGTTGCGGAGGAGAGTATCAGAGCTGAGTGGACTCTGGTGAGGTCCTGTTTCCCCAGCACCTTAAATAAAGCTTAATCACTAGCTGGGTTAGGAGGTGGTGCTTCCAGGCATACCGAGCAAGCCGCTCCTTTGGGATTGGAGACAGAGCTGTAAAGAGACACTTGCACTTCTGCTACTTGCTGATCCAAACAGTGAGTTCAGGTTGGTGGGTGGGTGAGGTCAAGGGGCTATCACATTCTCACCAGTGAGTGGGAAGAGAGTTAGATTACTGCCATGTTACTGGAAGGGGCATGGTATTGTACTCTTTTTTTTACATATATTTTGTTACTGGGTTTTCCCAAATTTATTACTCTGTTTCCTTTCCCTAATAAAGATTTCCTTGTTTGTCTTGGAGTGCTTGAGCGTGGGGAAACCCAGAGAGGGCACATTTAGTTTTGCCAGGATTCTGGGTGGTGGGTCAAGCCAATTTAGCTATTTGTCAAGAGGGACCCTCGATATATTGAACACAGCCCTTATTTGCTGCTGTTAACCACATCACAGAAGGGTTATAGAAGAATATTTTTATGAACAGAATTGGAATGATTTATCTGTATGATGTTATGAAACATGTACATTACATGGTGTTTTAGCTTTATTTAAGTGTCTATAGACTTTGCAAGTTTGTGTTTTTTAACTATATTGTGTAGAAGCCTAGCTTCAGCCTTAATTTTGGAATGACTAATTGGACTAACTTCATCCCTGGCAGAAATCCATTGTTTTCCACAGTCCTACATTACTGGATAAGATGAGCTTGGCTCTCAAACTCCAAAAAAGATAAATGAAACCCTAAATTCAAAGGAAAATATCGCTTGCATTTGCTCAAAATAGAAAACACAAGAAAATCTTTTCAGCTGTATTTATTTTTGCTTTCAGTGTCAGGGAAATGTATTTAATGTTTTGTATGCCTTAGCGTACCCATCTTAGCTAAGGGGCTGGAGTGTGTATGATTGAGCCCGAGAACAAATAGAGCTCTGGATTTCAGTGTTCAATTGCATCACTGAGATCTTCCTTCAAAGTGAACTATGCGGAGATGCTGGTGTCTGCATTCTGAGGAAAAAGAGGTCTTTTCAGAATCCTTACTGCTGGGCTTCTCAATTGCTATCAGAACTTATCTGTAGAGCTACTAAGTTTCTGCTAATCTTAATAATTTTCAAGGACTTTCAGACTAACTATTATAGTTTGACATTTAGGGTATAGTAGTTTAGAATATAGTACAATGGTTTCAAACTGTGCCTAGAACCTGAGTATATATTAAAAAAGAAACCCCAAAGACCACAATGTGAGGAT